>NW_024870765.1:0-97500 GCF_019054845.1 Dipodomys spectabilis | reverse complement strand
GTCTTGATCAAATAGAGCTCAAGGACAGTGGCCAGGCCCTGAGTTCAAGCCCCATAACTGGAAGAACAAATCTTTGTGGATGCTTTATTTTCCCTTTGGAAACAATTTATGCTTTGTGATAAGCATAACATGGGCCTCTTCCCTGGCCACCAATGGGCCATTAGATGTCCCTGGAATTTGGGCCTCCTCCCAGCAGCTTCTGCTCTACTCGGCCCGCAGGTTACCCTTCCTATCACCAGGCAGATGGAGGCCTAGAGAACCCCACCTGGCCACCTAGTTCTGGTGGCTGCTGAGGATTTGGGAACTCATTATGTCACATAGGGAGTCATCATCCCCATCAGTCTACAGAGAAAAGGGACGGAGCACTGCAAGCCTGAGTTCACCAGCTGTGGGTAGTTCTGGATGTGGGGATCTGCAGCAGGATATGCTCTGTGGGGGAGTCCTGTATGGGGCAGTGAACCCTGACTTCTCCTCTTGCAGTTTCCACACTATCCTGAAGTAGCAATTTTTCAAAACCTTACTGTGCCTTCCTCATTTTGCCCACCCAGGAGCCTGAGGCCTCTGAAGCAGCTGCACTGGTGGGGAGCTCAGCCTGTGTCGGCATCTGGAGCTCCGTGTAGGAGCGACAGCAGCTCTTGCAGCTATCTACTCTTCATGTTCTCCTGGGACAGCCGGCACATGCACTCGGCTTTCTCCTGACACAGCTGATCCAGAATGAACATCTGTCTTTTACATGCCAGGAGGGATTCCTGGACAGTGGGGATATGTGCCGACAGCTGGTTGCATCGATGGTGGAGCTCATCTGCAGGACTCTGGAAGTCCACCTCATCAGGCAGGTTGTGGATGAAGCAGATTTTCTTCTCGGATGCCCACTTCTCATTCTCTCACGTATTGTGGTGGCAGCTCACGGGGCAGGGGACCTGTGGCTCCGGCTCTATCTGGTACTCAGCTGTCCGGGGAAGGGGGAGTGCCTTCAGCAGTCCGGCAGGAGTTTCCCCCTGTGGATCTCAGCCTCCGAGAGTGCTAACAGAGCCACATCCCTTTCAGTTTGGGGGACATCTCCATCCTCTGCCATGGGCACATTGAGGAGAGTCGCTTCTTCAGCTTTTGCTTCTCCAGGGTTCACAGCTTCCCCTTCCCCAGGGAAAGCCAGGAAGCTCAGCTGGGCCTGCAGGTGTTCCTCCTGTGGACTGGTCACTTCCAGGCACTTGAAACTGTCCTGCCACTTTGGGGTCACCACCTAGTCCCCCCATTTGGTCTCACCCTGCACTTGTTTCAGCTGCTCCAACAGCTGGGTCTGCTTCTGCATGTGCTACTGCAGGACCTACTACTTGGAGCACAGCTGCTCATTTGAAGTGATGTGCTGCTCACAGGTGGCTCTGAGCTCCTGCAGCTAGGCCAGGGACTGCCCCTGCTGCTCCTGCAGCTCCCGAGCTGCTTGGCTCTCTCTCTCTCTCAGCCCCTCTTTCCATTCCTCTATCTTCTCCTCTGAGCAGTCCAACTGTTCCCGCAGATGTTTCTTCACCTGCTGCTCTGAGTCCACGATGCTGGTGAGATCCTCCTTCTCACTGCTCACCCTGCAGAGAGCGTCCCGCAGCAAGGCCAGCTGTTCCTCCAGCTGTGGGTTGCACATACATGCACATCGTGGAGTCTCAGGGATCTCCTGCCGATCCCTGGTTTCCTCCTCTAGTCTTCCCAGTTACTCCCGCTGTTCTTCAATATGGAGATGGACCTCTGGTTTTCCTGGACCTAGATGTGAAGTTGTTTCTCCAGGTTTCTCAACCCCATCTGCGTGCAGTAGGTGTGGGCCTGCAATTGCTGTTCATCCTGAGATGGACCCTCAGGGGGCCATGGCTCTGCCAGCTTCGTTCTCAGTTCCCCCATCTATTCTCTAGGTGCAGCACCTACCTCGATCCTCACTCCTTCTCCTCTGTCAGTTGGTTTACCTGCTCAGTCAGCAACCAGGCCTCCTTCTTTGGTGTGGACCTCTCAATACTCAGGTTCTGGGAGAAAGTGTCTGTCTCCAGATTTGCTGTGGTCACCATTCAGCTCAGGTTGTCCTGTAGCCTCTTCAGTACATCACGCCTCTGCAACACTTGTTGGAACTTGCAGATTCTGTTCTTTCTGTTGCTCCTCTATGTCCAGAGTGCTTCCAGTTTCTCCGAAAACTCTGTGTTCACTTGCTCCAGGTCATAGAAGCTTCTGGTCTTTTCCTTGAGCTGAAGTGTTACATCATTCAGCTGTTCAAACAACATTTCAGTATCCTTCTGTAAGTAGTAACCACAGAAGCCACCATCTCCAGCTCCCCCATGCACTGCTCTGAAGCCTGTAGGCAACTGGTGAGAGCTTCGTGCTTCATTTCTCTGTCATCGGCCGCAAGCTGCATGTGGGCTGGTGCCGATTGTAAATCACTTTCTGCCAAAACCAACCACTGTATGGGTAGCTTGTGCATGTCTAGCTCTGTTTTCGGTGCTTTGTGCACTTGGGCTACCTTCTCCTCTTTCGTTTGTCAATCCTGCAGGTCTGTCTTTTCCTGCTTCAGTGGTTGGATCTTGGCACAGAGCACCTGGTTTCTTCTTTTGCTGCAGTCCAAGGAAGGCACCACATGTCGGTAGCACCTCTGCTGATTCTTGGTGGTATCTGGACCCTTGACACGCTGGACCCTGGTGGCTGTGACTGTGTCCAAAGGCAGGGGAGGCCTGTGATAGGCATCACCTTTGGCCAGACCCTCCATTGAATCACCCTCCCCAGTGGTGTTTGTCTTTGGAATCCTTCCCTTTTTTGTGTTCTTTGTTTTCTTGAATGTTGAAGGTCTGATGGGAGGATTCTTCTGCTGGTGTTCTGGCAGTAGTTTGTTGCCTGCAGCTCTGTCTCAGAGTCTTGTTATTTCAGACATCTGAGCGCTTGGATGGGAAAGTTGGGCTGGCCACATTCCCAGGCTCTGGGAAATCCTCTATTCTCCCACTCACTGACTAGGTCGCCAATTTCCTATTGTACTCCAAATTCGCCTCGACACTCTTGCTTACCACTCAGTTACCTCTACCTTCCGCAACTTCTGGTAGTGGTGTCAACCAACAGACAGCCGGATGGCTACACAGATTGTTGTGTATGTCTGTTTGCCTTTCCCGGACATTGAACTCAGGACCTATGCACAGTTCATGAGCTGCTTTTGCTCAAAGATACCCCTCTACCACTGGAGCCACATGTGTCTACTTCTGGCTTTGTTGACACTGAAGTTGGATAGGCGTCTCAAGTACTTTGCAGCCTACGGTGAAAGTGACCATGAATCTCCTTTCACAGCTTTATAAGTATCATGGAGGACTGCTGAAAGCCACTGGTGCCTACTTAATCATTGGTCTTGCTGATATTCTTGGACAGACTGGTGAATTCCCTATCTTCGGGTTTAAGTGGTGGGAGCTGGAGCCCACAATTCGAATCCTGGTCCTGCCACCTCCAAATGGCAGGAAATCCTAAGAAACTCATTTTTTTCCTAGAAAAAATTTTTTTCCATATGAATGTTTCTTTTTTAATTTTAATTTTAATTTTTAGTGAACATACTGTACAGAGGGGTTACAATTACATGGGCAAGATAATGAGTACATTTCTTATCAAGCATTGCAGCCTCCTCTTTTGTTTACCCTTCACATCCCTTCCCAGCCTTTCCACCGCCCCCACAAGCAATCCTCCCCACCTCCCCCTCACCAAAGTTGTAAAGTTCGTTTTGGACATGAAAACTTGTACTTCTCATTGTTGCAACTAGTCCACCTGTATCCTCAAACGAATTCTTTTTCCCCATCTACTCCAGAAATTATACCTACATCAAATATAGTGAAAGCAAGGGTTATAGTGTGGGGCAGCTACATACAAAGCAACAAAGAAATAATCTTATAAATGTGTTAGAAACAAATGTATGAAAGAAAAAACATTAAAATACATATCTAAGGGTTCATTTTCCTAACATCACATTATTTGACCTTTTCTGCTTGACTCATACACATACTAGATACTGCAAATAAGGGAAACCATGGGACCTATGTTTCTTTGGGCTTGGCTTACTTCCCTTAATATAAGTTTTTCCAAGACTTTCCATTTCCTAACAAATGGGGCAATGTCATTCTTTCTGATGGAGTCATAGAATTCCATTGTGTATATATACCACATTTTCTTGATCCATTCATCTACTGAGGGGCATCTGGGTTGGTTCCAGATCTTAACTATGGTAAATAATGCTTCAATACACATAGTGGTGCTGGTAGATTTAGTGTGGTCTTGTGTGTAAACCTTTGGGTAAATGCTCAAAAGTGGGATTGCTGGGTCGTAGGGGAGCTCTATGTGAAGTCTTTTGAGGAACCACCATACTGATTTCCAAAGTGGTTGAACAAGTTTACACTCCCACCAACAATGCAGGAAGTTTCACTTCTGTGCACATCCTCTCCAGCATCTGCTGTTGTTAGAGTTCTTGATTTTTGCCATTCTAACTGTGGTGAGGTGGTATCTCAATGTTGATTTGATTTGCATTTCTTTTATGGCTAGGGAGATTGAATATTTCTTCCTGTGTCTATTGGCCATCCTTCTTTCTTCTTCAGAGGAGTTTCTCCTTAAGTCTTTAGCCCACTAATTTATTGGGGAGTTGTTTCTTTGAGGATTTGTTGTTGGGGGACATAATTTTTTGAGTTCCAAGCATATTTTAGATATGAGACCCTTGTCCATTGTATGGCTAGTGAAGATCTTCTCCCAATCCGTAGGCTTTTTATTGATTTTGCTAGCTATGTCCTTTGCCATGCAGAAGCTCTGCAACTTGATACAATCCCATTTGTCCAACTTTTCTTTTAATTGTTGTGTTTCTGGGTCTCTATTAAGAAAATTTCAGCATGGGCCAAGGAGACCTAGGGTTTCTCCTATTCCATTCTGTAATGTTTTCAGAGTGTCTGCTTTGTCTCCGAGGTCTTTGATCCATTTGGAGTTGATTCTGGTGCAGGGTGATATATAAGGATCTAGCTTTAGTTTTCTACAAGTAGTTAACCAATTTTGCCAGCAACATTTACTGAAGAGGCTGTCTTTCTTCCATTCTATTGTTTTTGCTCCCTTATCCAAGATTACATGGCTATAAGTCTGTAGGCTCATTTCTGGGTTTTCAAATCTATTCCATTGATCCTGAGGTCTGTTCTTATGCGAGTACCAAGCTGTTTTGATTACTCTGGCTTTATAGTAGAGTTTGAAATTTGATATTGATATTCCTCCAGCAGTGTTCTTTCCGTTGAGGAGCATTTTAGCTATTCGAGGTCTTTTATTGTTCCATATGAATTTTTGGATTGCCTCTTCTATTTCCTTGAGGCATGATGTTGGAATATTGATAGGTATCACATTGAATTTGTACATAGGCTTGGGAAGTATTGCAATTTTCATGACGTTAATTTTTCCAATCCAGGATCATGGGAGGTTTTGCCATTTTCTAAGTTCTGTTTTAATTTCCTTTTTCAATTTTGTAAAAGTTTCATCATAGAGGTCCTTCACTTCTTTGGTTAAGTTAATTCCTAAGTATTGTATTTTTTATGGGGCTATAACAAATGGAGTTGCTTTCCTAATTTCAGCCACACTTTTCTCATTGTTGGCATACAGAAAAGCCATTGATTATGGGGGGTTAATTTTATACCCTGCTACTTTGCCAAAGTTTTGAATCAGCTTGAGTAATCTGGGAGTGGAGTCTATGGGATTCTTTAAATACAAGATCATGTCATCTGCAAAGAGGGAGAGTTATTTCTTCTTTCTCTATTTGGATCCCCTTTATGTTTGCATCTTTTCTTATTGCTGTAGCTAGGCATTCTAATACTAGATTGAAGAGAAGTGGAGAGAGGGAAATCCTTGTATTTTTCCTGAGTTAAGAAGAAATGGTTTTAGTTTTTCACCAGTAAGTATAATGCTGTAGGTTTGTCATATACAGCCTTTATTGTATTGAGGAATGTTCCATATATTCTTAATTTTTCCAAAACCTTCATCATAAAGGGGTGTTGGATCATGTCGAATACTTTTTCTGCATCTATTGAGATAATCATGTGGTTCTTATTCTTGCACCTGATTATGTGATGAATAATATTAATTGACTTGCATATATTGAACCAGCTTTGCATCCCTGAAATGAATCCTGTTTGATCGTGGTGTATGATTTTTTTGGATGAATTGCTGAAGTCGATTGGCTAAAATTTTCTTGAGAAGTTTTGCATCAATATTCATCAAAGAAATGGGTCTATAGTTCTTTTTCTTTGATGAGTCCCTGCCTGGTTTGGACATGAGGGTTATGATGGCTTCCTAGATTGTGTTCGGTTGTGAACTTTCGCTTTCAATTTCATTGAAGAGTTGTAGGAGTATTGGTGTGAGCTCTGCTTTGAAGGCCTTGTAGAATTCCGCTGTAAAACCATCTGGTCCTGGACTTTTCTTAGCTGAGAGGTCTCTTTTTGTTGTTTCTATTTCAATGCTTGATATTGGCCTCTTAAGAAGGTTTAACTCATCTTGGTTTAGTTTTGGCATCTCAGTATTTGCTAGAAAAATGTCCATTTCTGCCAATTTCTCAAACTTACTAGCATAAAGTTTTGAAATGTATTCACTTATAACGTTCTGAATCTTGGTTGTTTCCCTGGTCATGTTTCCATTCTCATCTCTGAGTTTATTTATTTGGGTGCATTCTCTTCTTTATCTGATAAGATTTGCTAAGGGTCTGTCAATTTTGTTAATTTTTTCGAAGAACCAACTCATTGTTTTGTTGATTCTTTCTCTAGTTTTTTTGGATTCTAATTCATTTAAATCTGATAAATCAGAATTAATTATTTCTTTCGTCTACTGGATTGGGGTTTATCTTGCTGCTCTTTTTCAAGGAGGTTTAGATGTGTCATTAAATTGTTAGTTTCAGATCTCTCCAATTTTTTGATGTAGGAGCTCAGAGCTATAAACTTGCCTCTGACTAATGCCTTTGCTGTGGTCCAGAGGAGCTGGAAATTTGTGTGCTCATTTTTGTTGAATAGCATGAACATTTGAATTTCCTTTCTAATTTCTTCCATGACCCACTCGTGATTCAGCAGTGTGTTGTTCAGCCTCCATGTGTTACTGGACTATTTTTGGTGGTTTTTGGTGTTGAGTTCTAATTTTGTTCCCTTGTGGTCAGGTAGAATGCAAGGGATAACTTCAATGTTTCTGAATTTAGACAAGTGTGCTTTCTGGCCTAAAATGTGGTCTATTTAGAAAATGTTCCATGGGCTGCTGAGAAAAACATATATTCTGATGCTGCTGGGTAAAATATTCTGTAGATGTCTCTTAAATCTAGTTGATCTATGCAGCTGTTTAGATCTGCGGTTTCTCTGTTGAGTTTTTGCCAAGTTGATCTCTCTAGTGGTGAGAGTGGTGTGTTAAAATCCCCAACAATTAATGTCTTTGGATCTATGTGGGATTTGAGGAAAAGTAGTGTTTCTTGGATAAACTTGGGTGCTCCATTTTTTGGCGAGTAGATATTTAGAATGGTAATATCCGCCTGAAAGAGAGATCCCATAATTAGTATGTAGTGACCTCCTTTATCTCTTCTCAGGAATTTTAATTTGAAGTCTATTTTATCTGATATTAGGATTGCAACTCCCGCCTGGTTATGGGGGCCGTTTGCTTGGTAGATTTTGCTCCAGCCTTTAACATTAAAAATGTGTTTGTTTTTACGGGCAACATGTTGCTCCTGAAGGCAGCAGAGAGAAGGATCTTGATTTTTAATCCAACTATTCAGTCTATGTCGCTTAATTGGAGAGCTAAGTGTGTTAATGTTGATAGATAGGATTGAGTGGTATTTGGGAGTTCCTGCCATGTTATCCACCTTCTTGGGGGCTGGGAAAACTGGGTTCTTCATATGGTTCTTGGATTCTCAGTTTGGGTGCACTTTATTGGCCTTTATTGTGGTATTGTTGGTTTTCTATGTGCAGGACATCTGTAAGAATCTTTGTAAGGCTGGTTTGGTGGAGATGTATTGTTTCAATTTTTCTTTCCTATGGTAGTTTTTTATTTGGCCTTCAGTTATAAAGGAGAGTTTAGCTGGGTAAAGTATTCTTGCTTGATAGTTTTTTGATTTTAGGGCATGGCATACATCATATCAGACTCTTGTGGGATTGTCTCTGCTGAGAAATCTGAGGTGATTCTAATTGGTTTCCCTTTATAGGTGATTAATCTTTTCTCCCTGACAGCTTTAAAGATCTTTTCCTTGGTCTGAATTGATCCTTTGGGGATTATAATGTGACAGTAGGATGTCCTATTTTTGTCTGGTCTATTTGGAGTTCTAAAAGATTCTTGTATCTGAATAGGCCTACCTTTTTACATGTTTGGGAAGTTCTCTGCTAGGATCCTGTTAAACAAGTTTCCTAGACCATTAACTTCTGTTTCTAGGTTCTCTTCTATACCCATTATCCGTAGATTAGGCCTTCTGATGGTGTCTTCCAAGTTTTGGATAGATCTATCATATTTCTTGGACTTGTCTTGGATGGTTGTATGTTCTTTCTCTATAATATCTAGGCTGTCTTCAATCCCTGAGATTTGATCTTCTGTATGGTCTAACCTGCGGTCAAGACTTTCTACTTTATTTTTTATTTCTTTTCCTTCTAATTGGTCAGCTTTGATGGCTTCAAATTCTTTGTTGAAGCTTTGTTTTAGATCTTGTATGAACTTCTTTACATCCTTAATTTGGTTTTCACTGTTTATTCTCAAATCACTTAGTTGATTGGTTATGGTTTCCTTGGACTCCCATTCCTTTTGTTGGGTTCCATTCAGCATTCCCTTTATGGTCTCCCTGACTTCCTTCAACTCTTTGTTAATGGATCCCAGGAATGCCTTTAGTGATCTTTGTGTATTCCTATCCTGCTCTCTCAAGTCCTGTATTACTCTTTCCTTAGGTTCCTCCCAGTCCCATTCCTGCCATTCCTGTAGTTCTCTTTGAGTGTTCTCACCATCTTAACGCCATTCCTGCCTTTCTCTTTGAGTATTCTCAAGCTGCTCACACAAATCCTGTATCAGTTTTTGAGTAGCTTCCTCACCTTCATGATGTTCCTGTATAAACTTTTAGATTGCCTCCTCTCTCTCCCTATCACGCTCATACAGAGTCCTTTTTAGGTTTTCAATCTTTACCTGCATTGACCTTTTGTTTGCTTCCTTTCTCTCCCCATCAGACACATACAGAGTCTATTGTATGTTTTCAATCTTTTCATTTATCATGTTTGCCAGAAGTGTTTGTAGAGCTATTTGGGAACTTTGCTCTGGATTATTCATTATCTGTTCTGTCCCCTGATTATCAAGAGTGGGAGTTGAGATACCTGGACTCGCCATTTTTCTTGTGTTTTTCCAGCTTACTCTGCCCATTTGGGATGAAAATAGCACCAGTTTTGTGCTAGAACACGAACTTAAGGCAAGCATCAACCCAAACCTGAATTTGCACAGTCAATAGTCTGCAGATACAATCTATTTACACAGCTACATCTATTCAACATCAAGCAACTATATATTAATGGACTACACACTGCAAAGATGAATTTGGAAAACCAGAAATTATTAGGGTTAGGGAGAGATGTGGGTAAAAAATAGGAATAGAGTGATGTGGGAAGTCACAGGTAGAGTTAACTAAGTCCTAATCTCAAAGCAGGAAATAGGTTGGGTAGGATGAAAGTAGAGAGAGAGAGAAAAAGAAGAAAGAGAAAGGGAAAAGAAAAGGGACCAGAAAAAATAAAAAATAATTATTAATATTATTATGTAGATTCCAAAACAAACTATTCAGAGAAGAACATGAATATAATGAGAGAAGGGAAGGGATATAAAGGAGATGTGAAAAATTTAAAAATAAAAATGCTTAAAATATTATATAGGTATAAAGAGGTAGTACTGCTATTAAGGAATTTAAGTCTCAGAGGTTTTGAATTGAGTAATAAATTTGTGGATTAAGTGTGTACACAATGGGGGATAGGGTATAATAATCAAATACGGGTTTATCTGAGCATGTTCAGGACAACAATTAAGTCACATAAAGAAGAACGAAAGAGAAGAGAAGGTGAAAAGGATAAGAAAGGAAGAAAAAAAGATCAGAAGTTCAGTAGAGCTAAACAAAATCAAAAAGAAAATTTAAAAAAAGAAAGAATTGCTAAGGGTCTGTCAATTTTGTTAATTTTTTCGAAGAACCAACTCTTTGTTTTGTTCATTCTTTCTCTAGTTTTTTTGGATTCTAATTCATTTAATTCTGATTTAATTTTAATTATTTCTTTCCTTCTACTGGATTGGGGTTTATCTTGCTGCTCTTTTTCAAGGAGGTTTAGATGTGTCATTAAATTGTTGGTTTCAGATCTCTCCAATTTGTTGATGTACGAGCTCAGAGCTATAAACTTGCCTCTGAGTACTGCCTTTGCTTTGTCCCAGAGGAGCTGGTAATTTCTGTGCTCATTTTTGTTGACTAGAATGAACATTTGAACTTCCTTTCTAATCTCTTCCATGACCCACTCGTGATTCAGCAGTGTGTTGTTCAGCCTCCTTGTGATACCAGACTTCCTTTGGTGGCTTTTGGTGTTGAGTTCTAATTTTATTCCCTTGTGGTCAGAGAGAATGCAAGGTATAATTTCAATGTTTCTGAATTTGGAAAAGTTTGCTTTCTGGCCTAAAATGTGGTCTAATTTAGAAAATGTTCCATGTGCTGCTGAGAAAATCGTGTATTCTCATGCAGCTGGGTGAAATGATCGGTAGATATTTGTAAAATCTAGTTGATCTAAGCAGCTGTTTAGATCTGCAATTTCTCTGTTGAGTTTTGCCAAGTTGATCTATCTAGTGGGGAGAGTGGTCTGTTAAAATCCCCAACAATTAATGTCTTTGGAGTTATATGGGATTTGAGGGAAAGTAGTGTTTCTTTGATAAATTTGGGTGCTCCATTGTTTGGCGAGTAGATAATTAGAATTGTAATATACTCCTGAAAGAGAGATCACTTAATTTGTATGTAGAGACATTCTTTATCTCTTCTCACGAATTTTAATTTGAAGTCTATTTTATCTGATATTAGGATTGCAACTCCTGACTGTATGGGGGCCGTTTGCTTGGTAGATTTTGTTCCAACCTTTAACATTGAAAATGTGTTTGTTTTTACGGGCAAGATGTTTCTCCTGAAGGCAGCAGAAAGAAGAGTCTTGTTTTTTAGTCCAGCTAGACAGTCTATGTCGCTTAATTGGAGAGTTCTCTCCGTTAACGGTAAGAGAAAGGACTGAGAGGTATTTGGAGTTCCTGCCATGTTATCCACCTTCTTGGGGGTTGCAAAAACTGGGTTCTTACTATGGTTCTTGGATTCTCAGTTTGGGTGTAGTTTCTTGACCTTTATTGTGGCCTTGTTGGTTTTCTATGTGTAAGACATCTTTAAGAATCTTTTGTAGGGCTGGTTTGGTGGAGACATATTGTTTCAATTTTTCTTTGCTATGGAAGGTTTTTATTTGGCCTTCAGTTATGAAGGAGAGTTTAGCTGGGTACAGTATTCTTGGTTGATAGTTGTTTGTTTTTAGGGTATGGCATACATCATTCCAGGCTCTTCTTGCTTTGATTGTCTCTGCTGAGAAATCTGAGGTGATTCTAATTGGTTTTCCTTTATAGGTGATTAATCTTTTCTCCTTGACTGCTTTAAGGATCTTTTCCTTGTTCTGAGTTGATCCTGTGTGGATTATAATGTGAAAGTGAGATGTCCTATTCTGGTCTGGTCTGTTTGGAGTTCTAAAAGCTTCTTGTATCTGAATAGGCCTATCTTTTTGCATGTTTGGGAAGTTCTCTGCTGGGATCCTGTTAAACAAATTTCCTAGGCCATCAACTTCTGTTTCTAGGTTCTCCTCTACACCCATTATCCTTAGAATAGGCCTTCTGATGGTGTCTTCCAAGTGTTGACTAGATCTATCATATTTCTTGGACTTGTCCTGGATGGTTGGTTCTTCTTAAAAATTAACAAAATTGACAGACCCTTAGCAAATCTTTTAAGAAAAAGAAGAGAACACACCCAAATAAATAAACTCAGAGACGAGAATGGAAACATCACCGGGGAAACAATCAAGATTCAAAACATTATAAGGGAATACTTCTCAAAACTTTATGCTAATAAGTTTGAGAACTTGACAGAAATAGACCTTTTCCTAGTAAATATTGACATGCCAAAATTAAACCAAGATGAGTTAAACCAGCTTAACAGGCCCATATCAAGCATTGAAATAGAAACAGCAATAACAGACCTTCCAGCTAAGAAAAGTCCAGGACCAGATGGTTTTACAGTGGAATTCTACAAGGCCTTCAAAGCAGAGCTCATACCAATACTCCTCCAACTCTTCAATGAAATTGAAAGAGAAAGTTCACTACCGAACACATCCTATGAAGCCTTCATATCCTTCATCCCATAACCAGGCAGGGAATCATCAAAGAAAGAGAACTATAGACCCATTTCTTTGATGAACATTGATGCAAAACTACTCAACAAAATATTGGCTAACCGACTTCAACAATTCACCTCAAAAATCATACACCATGATCAAACATGATTCATTTCAGTGATACAAAGCTGATTCAATATATGCAGATCAATTAATATTATTCATCATATCAACAGGAGCAAGAATAAGAACCACATGGTTATTTCAATAGATGCAGAAAAAGCATTCGACCAGATCCAACACTCCTTTATGATGAAGGTTTTGGAAAAATTAGGAATCCATGGAACATTCCTCAATACAATAAAGGCTGTATATGACAAACCTACAGCCAGCATTATACTTAATGGTGAAAATCTAAAACCATTTCCTCTTAACTCAGGAACAAGACAGGGATGTCCACTCTCTCCACTTCTCTTCAATCTAGTATTAGAATCCCTAGCTAGAGCAATAAGACTAGATGCAGACATAAAGTGGATCCAAATAGGGAAAGAAGAAATAAAATTCTCCCTCTTTGCAGACGACATGATCTTGCATTTAAAGAATCCCATAGACTCCACTCCCAAATTACTCAAGCTGATTCAAAACTTTGGCAAATTAGCAGGGTATAAAATTAACCCCCCAAAATCAATGGCCTTCCTCCATGCCAACATGAGAAAAATGTGGGTGAATTTAGGAAAGCAACTCCATTTGTTATAGCCCCACAAAAATAAAATATCTTGGAATTAACTTAACCAAAGAAGTGAAGGAATTCTACGATGAAAACTTTAAAATCTTGAAAAAGGAAATCAACACAGAACTTAAAATATGGCAAAACCTCCCATGCTTCTGCATTGGAAAGATTAACATCGTGAAAATGGCAATACTTCCCAAGGCTATCTACAAATTCAACGCGATACCTATCAAAATTCCAAGCTCATTCTTCAAGGAAATAGAAGAAGCATTCCAAAAATTCATATGGAACAATAAAAGACCCCCAAATTGCAAATACGCTCCTCAATGGAAAGAACACTGTTGGAGGAATATCAATACCAAATCTCAAACTCTACTATAAAGCCATAGTAATCAAAACAGCTTGGTATTGGCATAAGAACAGACCTCAGGACCAATGGAATATAATTGAAAACCAAGAAATTAGCCTACAGACCTATAGCCATCTAAACTTCGATAAGGGAGCTAAAACAATAGAATGGAACAAAGACAGCATCTTCAGTAAATGGTGCTGGCAAAATTGGTTAACTACTTGTAGAAAACTAAAGCTAGACCCTTATATATAACCCTGCACCAGAATCAACTCCAAATGGATCAAAGACCTTGAAGTCAAAGCAGCCACTCTGAAAACATTACAGGATGGGATAGGAGAAACCTTAGGTCTCCTTGGCTCAGGCCGAATTTTTCTGACTAGAGACCCAGAAACACAACAAATCAAAGAAAGGTTGGACAAATGGGATTGCATAAAGTTGCAGAGCTTCTGCATGGCAAAGGACATAGCTAGCAAGATCAATAGAAAGCCCTCGAATTGGGAGAAGATCTTTACTAGCCGTACAACGGACAAGGGTCTCATATCTAAAATATACTTGGAACTCAAAAAATTAAATCCCCCAACAACAAATCCTCAAAGAAACAACTGCCCAATAAACAAGTGGGTGAAAGACATAAAGAGAAACTTCTCTGAAGAAGAAAGAAGGATGGCCAATAGACACATGAAGAAATTCTCAATATCCCTAGCCATAAAAGAAATGCAAATCAAAACAACATTGAGATACCACCTCACTCCAGTTAGAATGGCAAACATCAAGTACTCTAACAATAACAGATGCTGGAGGGGATGTGTACAATGTGTCCCAATGTTGGTGGGAATGTAAACTTGTTCAACCACTTTGGAAAGCAGTATGGAGGTTCCTCAAAAGACTCCACATAGAACTCCCCTATGACCCAGCAATCCCACTTTTGGGCATTTACCCTAATGTTTACAAAAAAGACCACACTAAAGCTACCAGCACAACTATGTTTATTGCAGCATTATTTACCATAGCTAAGATATGGAATCAACCCAGATGCCCCTCAGTAGATGAATGGATCAAGAAAATGTGGTATATATACACAATGGAATTCTATGCCTCCATCAGAAAGAATGACATTGCCCCATTTGTTAGGAAATGGAAAGACTTGGAAAAAATTATATTAAGCAAAGTAAGCCAGGCCCAAAGAAACATAGGCCCCATGGTTTCCCTTATTTGCAATATCTAGTATATGTATGAGTCAAGCGGAAAAGGCCAGATAATGTGATGGTAGGGAAATTGAACCCTTCCATATGTTTTTTAATGTTTCTTTCTTTCATGCAGGTGTTTCTAACGCATTTATAAGATTATTTCTTTGTTGCTTTGTATGTCCCTCTCCCACAGTATAACCCCTGCTTGCACTATATTTGATGTCAATATAACTTCTGGAGGAGATGGGGAAAATCATGTCGTTTAAGGATACAGGTGGATCTGTTGCATCAATGAGAAGTACAAGTTGTCATGTCCAAAACGGGCTTTACAACGTTGGTCGGGGGGGGGGGGGGGAAGGATTGGGACTGGGGGGTGAGGGGGAAAGCTGGGAAGGGATGTGAAGGGTAAACAAAGGAGGAGGCTGCAATGCTTGGTAAGAAATGTACGCATTATCCTGCCCATGTAATTGTAACCCCTCTGTACAGTATGTTCACAAATAAAATTAAAAAAAAGAGAAAGAAAACAAAGAAAGAAAAACGCAAATACACATGTATTCCTAAAATAAAAATTATAAGAGGAAAAAAAGTTACTAGAAAACAATATTTTTCAAAAAATGTAAAAATTAAAGATTAAAAAAAGTTTTAGAACAGAAAAAAAATTATAAAAGGTACAAAAAGAAGTTGAAGAAGAAGAAAAATATTTCTTTAATATTTTTTGGGAGTGGTTGGAAAAATCCTGTATCTCCTTTGTGTCCGTAATCAGCCTCTTTTTAGAGTCTCTGGTCTGCTTGTGGTCCTGTGGCTTGGTTGGTTTCTTAAGTCAGTTTGTTCGAACAGGCAGAAAAATGCTCTGCTTTAACCAGGGTTTTGCGATCCTCCTCCCAGGCTAGTTCAATGGCAGTAGTACCTGCTTTGAGTATCACAAAAGAGGGAGATGGCTTTTTCCTCAAGTTTGGAGATGCTGTGATGAGGCTAGGTTCTGGGTAGAGTTGAGGCATTTCAACAAACAGTAGCTTTTCCGGGGGCTACTTTGTGAGAAACTCACAGAGCCCATCCTAGAGCCATTCTCAGGGTTTCTGTTTACTTAATTTCAATTGATTGTCAATGCTGCTAAAGGGAGGGGCAGCCTCTGGGTCTGATAACCCAGTGAAGAAAGCCACTCCTAGGGCTGGCACCCGAGCTGGGTGACTTTTCCCTGGGTGTAGCTGAGTATGGAAAGTCAGGTTAAGTTCTTGTGACCTGCTAAATGACTCTAGTTTTATTCCAAGGCCTGAGTTGGAACTAGCAGCTCTGCCAAGCTTTGTCGGTATCCAAGATGGAGATCTCCGGTACTGGGGGGTGGGAGAGGTGGCCTTCCCTCCTCTGCTCCCTGAGAAGGAGTGAGGACGTCAGGCTTCTACTCACACCAAGTCTTGTTTCCTGGGTTGTCTCTGGTCTGGTCACTGCAGGATGAAGATGTCCCAAGAAACTCATTTTTATCCATATGAATACCAATGGAATGTGATGTATGTCATGATTGAATGGGCAGTTTCTTGAATGATTCTACTATAAATTATATACAATTATATTCTAGGATACTGATTGATTTTAATCAATACTTTATTAACCATTTAAAAAATTTCATTCATTAAAAGGAGAAATAATGATATACTTAAGAATTGGTTGTCACATAGCATAGAGATGCCATTTTTTTCTGCCAGGACTGGGATTGCAACTCATGGTCTGGGTAACTCTGTTACACTGTGTAGGAAGGGGAAGCTTGCTTTCTTGAAGTCAAGAAATTCAAGTCTGTTCCTTAGGCCTGAAATCGATCCCCACCACTAGCAAACATCCTATTTGTGTACATTTTAAATATATGATTTATATTTACATACATATATTGACTCCATATTGCATTCAGTGTAGTTATTCATTTAAACTTTTGTTTTCTTCATGTAGTAACCAGTTATTTTATTGACTATTATGGCACATAGAATATTGATTACATTGATTACATAGGATATAGGTCTGCATATGTATTCTACTTCATACCTGACACGCAGGACTTTCACAAAAAAGGAAAACATGTGTCACCATCTGTTTTTTAATCCATGATTCATTGTTTGGGAGTGCAGGAATATGAACTCATGGCCTACAGGGCCAAATTTATGAATGATTGAGTGTCAACATGCCATCCTGGGACAAACTGAGCTGACAGGCATTTCCCAGGACCTGAGATTGAGCCCCTTGGGTTGACAAAATAAGAACAGATATAAATATATATATTTATAGTGTGCCAGAGATGTCTATCCATTATTCAGTTATATAGACTACATTCCTAACAATTCTTGGGTATTTATTATGCTTCCATATAATTAATATTATTGTTTTCATCCTTAGTAAACTATTAATTAAATCAGTGTCCTGAAATTATTGTCTCCCTGTAAGAAATACAAACAAGACCACACTAAAGCTCCCAGCACAACTTTGTTTATTGCATCATTATTTACATTAGCTAAGATATGGAACCAACCCTGATGCCCCTCAGTAGATGAATAGATCAAGAAAATGTGGTATATATACATAATGAAATTCTATTCCTCCATCAGAAAGAATGACATTGCCCCATTTGTTAGGAAATGGAAATACCTGGAAAAAAATTTAGTAAGTGATATAAGCCAGACCCAAAGAAACATAGCTCCCATGGTCTCCTTTATTTGCAATAACTAGAATATGTCTGAGCCAAGCAGAATAGATCAGATAAGTTGATGTTAGGGAAATGAACCCTAAGATGTGTATTCAAATATTTTTTTTCTTTCATGGGATTGTTTCTAACACATTTATAAGATTATTTCTTTGTTGCTTTGTAGGTCCCTCCCCCATGGTATAACCCCTGCTTTAACTGTATTTGATGTAGGTATAATTTCTGGAGAGGAAGGGCAAAAACAAATCGTTTAAATAGTGATACAGGTGGACCCATTGCAACAATAAGATGTACAAGTCATTATGTCGAAATCAAACTTTGCAACTTTGGTGGGAGGAGGCGGATTGGGTGGGGGCGCCGGGGGAGGATGGGAAGGGATGGATAGGAGAGACAAATTAGGAGGCTACAATGCTTGACAAGAAATGTACTCATTGTCTTGCGCAGGTAATTTTAACCACTCTGTACAGTATTTTCACAAGAAAATTAATAATTTTTTAAAAAGAAAAAAAAAACAGAAGAAAAAAATCATGAAGATGACATGATCTTGTATTTAGTGGACTCCATGGACTCCTCTCCCAAGTTACTTGAGCTGATATGAAACTTTGCCTAAGTAGCAGAATATAATTTTGCCTCAATAAAACCAACTAAGAAAGGAATAAAAATAAACAAGAAAGGAAAACACAGTTGGAAATATGGGCTGATTTTGTCATTATGTTTTGAGAACTCAAGTTTCCCATAGAAATGCAACTCATATATAATCCTCAGTTGTGTTTTAAATGTTGTTTTAATTACATAACATTTCTAGATGCAAAAGAGCTCATGATTCCCAACCAAAAATTTGAAAAAGTAAGCATCATTCTGTTAGATTCCAAAGAAATGATGAAGAATTACAAAAGTTTAAGCCTGAAAAAATAGGAAAGTTCATTTAATATAGGACTTTGTAGACTTGCCTAAATTAGAATTTAGATTTAAAATAGATAATTTTTGTTTGTAATTTAATATTCTATAGGATACTACAAAATGCTTTTCAAATAAAAGATTTAATTTACAATTTCACAAATGATTCTGGCATTCTAATTGACTAGAGTAGTCTTTCAGGTGAGGTACAATAAGAACTTAGTTAATAGATAATTCCAACAGTTCATGAGTAAAATGATAATGTGAATAATCTAGACAAATTGTCAACAAATTGATGATATTAATTTATAAATATAGAAAAAGCGCAATCTTTTGAGACTTTGGTGTAACATGGTATGAAGAGAGTAATTGTGTGACATCTTTTTTTTTCTCTACCTTCACATAACACAGGAAGCAATTTCCTTAATAATTAATACCTCTGTATACAATGAGAAAAATGCTAGGTTTGAGGATTTTTAATTTTGTTTTTGTTGTTTGGTTTGTCCTAGGGCTTAACCTCTGGGCTTGGGCACTGTCCCTGAGCCTGTATTTGCTTAAGGCTACTGCTCTACCACTAGAACATCAATGCCACTTGAGTCTGGCTTTTCCTTATGAGTTTATTGGAGATAAGAATCCAAGGAACTTTCCTGCCTGGGTGGGCTTTCAACCATAATCTTCAAGTCTTAATATTAAGATATACAGATCTCCTGAATATCTATGCTAGATAATATATATAGTAAAATAAAAAATTAAATTAAATTAAAAATAAATACTATTTGCAAGTGTTCTGATCTCAAGAATACCATTGCGGGGAAAATGATGCAGCAAAGTTAAGTGTAGTATTCTTTCCACAAGAGGAAGGGCATCACATTAGCAGAACTGTAGTATTTTTTTCACAATAGTGATAAACTAGTCATGATGTGAATTCAGGGAATTTTAACGTGCACCTTACAATTTGGAAACTGTTGGGCTAGGATGACTTTACGGCATAGAATCTGGGGATTGATTGTCATAGAAATAATAGCTTACTCTGATGAACAAATGTTTACTCTTTTGGAATTTTTATTGGAAGTGGCGCTGTGGCTCAAGCGGTAGAGTGCTCATCTTGAGCTGCAGAGCGCAGGGACAGTGCCCAAGCCCAGAGTTCAAGCCCCACGACTTACCAAAAAAAAAAAAAAGGAATTAATTATTATAGTTACTTCATAGTATTATCCTCTACAAGAACGTGTCTATTTTTTCTGTTGACTTTTAAGTATGTAATGCCTCATTCAAAACTGCATCTACTACAGAATTAAATAAAATAAAAACAGGTACTCTTTTGAATGTCTCTGGTATGGGATGTTCAGAATTTGAAAATGAGTAGTTAGTAGTCATAGGAATTTTGAGGAACAGATATATTCTTTCCTCTTAACAATTAGTAAGTTTTCAAAGTTAGGAGTTTCCATAGAATTGAACTGTTTTCTGTTTTAGTATGAGACAACACTAAAATAATATTTTTTTCAAAATAATGGCAAGTATATTCTGAAAATATTGTATAGTTTGATAACATTCCAGTTGATGTCTGATAAAGAAAGAGGTAATTCAAATTAGCAACCAAAATGTTCATTTTTTAAAGGTAATACACATAGATTAATATTTACTATACTAATACAGTGAAATTATATTTTATGTAGCTCATTTTTTTAACTTAATTTTATTGTCAAGGTGATATATAGAAGGAGTTGCAGTAATTGTAAGGTATTGAATACATAACATATCAAAATTTTTATCCCCTCCCTCATTTTTCTCACACTTTTCCTTCACCCCAATACCACTCACAAGTTGTAATGTAAATTTTCAACATATTGTCCTGTGACTATTGCTATTGCATTGGTTTGCCTTTTGTCCTTTGTCTCGCCATTTTATTGTTCTGCTTCCCTTGCCAAATGAAGATAAATGTATATACCATACACAGGATACTGAATCCAAGTACCACAATGGACAAACCATAAGGGATAACACAAAGGAAAAAAGAAATCACATAGTACATTAAAAACAACATCCACAAAGAAAGACCTCTCTTTCCATATCTAGGAGTTTATTTTGCTCAGCATGATTTTATATGGTCATTTATACATAGATATTGACTCATTCTGCTCATCTGCTAAGACTATCTTAGATATTTCCTAGTTATTACAAATGAGGGAAACCATGAAATTTGCTTCTTTGTGTCTTGCTTATTTTTTTAGTAGGATTTTTCCAAGTTTTTCCATTTCCTTATGAATAGGAAGCATAGAATTACTCCGTACATATATAAACCACATTTTGTCAATTCATTCATCTACTGAGTGGCATATTGGTTTAAAACATGATTGCATGTAAGTATCACTTAAGGCCATTCAAAAATGACAGATGCTGCCTCACCAGATATACTAATATCATGATTTCTAAGTAAGATAGTATTTTATGGTGGTACAAATGTTGAGATATAGGATGAGTCTAATATATATCTTGCAGGAATAAGGCAGGAAGATATCCAATATCATGTAGGATAAAAATGGTAGTTTCAAAATGTTTCCCTTGAGAAAGATATAGGAGGCTGCCAGAAGTATGAAGTAGTTCAGGTAATTTTGAAGAATTTAGACATGTAAGCTCAATTTTGTCTCTTTAAATAATAATTATGTAAGTGGAAGGGCAAAAAAAGGGTAAGAGAAGAAAATAAGTAACAGCAGGTCATCGTCCCAAGTTAGAGTAAAAAAGTCATAATCTATAACTTACAAGTTAAAGAGAGACCAATATAATACGTCCCACTTAATTTAGGTACATGCAAAATATTTACTTGGCTTTTTCCTACTTAAATGCTCCAAAATAAATGAACACTTATAAGAAAAGTTATGTGATTGCCTTTGTTTCAACACTAACTGTGATCAGCCCTCTTTTTCTCACTTTGCACTTGGTAAGTTGATGATGTTGTGGCTGATTAGAGTCAGAATGAGGGGCTTCTACTTGTACAATTATCTCAGAATAGTTTAAAGCAGTTTTCCGCCCAAGATATCCAACTACATTGTCTGAACCTGTACTTTGAACACACCCTCACACCTGAGCACCTTATTTGAAATTATACTTTAGCTTTTCTTGACACATTCTACTTTGTGCCTTTGCCTTCTTTGCACATTCCTTTTGAGTTCATAGTTGCTCTATTTCCATTTTATCTGTACAAACTGCTAAGAACATTGTCCAACTACTACTTCTTGTTTGTACATGCCCAGTCTATGTATGAAGGTATTTTGTCCATGTTAAGCAATAGAGTAATACTCACTCTTTGAGGAGAAAAGCTCCACAATATAACCCTATGCCCACATTAAAGGATGTAGAAATTAAAGCATTTGAGACAGTGATATTAGAATTGAAAGGCTCCTTAAGGACATTTTCCTGGAGTTTATTAGTTTACCCAGGAGAAATATAAATAGCCACAAAATTTGGAGCTAATTAGTAAGTTAACATTAAATCCTAGATGTTGTGTTAATACAAGTCACGATTGTATTATTGTTAAATCAGAATCCTTCACTACTTGACAATGTGTATGAGAAAGTGAAAGAAAGGCATTAAAGCAAAATGTCTTATCTTTTTAGGCATTTAATCATAGTGGTGAGAGTAATGTCTGAATTTTTCCGTTCAATAAAAGCTTGAAGTTTATAAGAACATTTTCCTACATATAAGAATTTGTGTCAGAAAGTTTAAAGTGAATATCAAAAGATCTGAAAATTAGAAAGCTTTGTTCACTGTTAGAATTTAGATGGCTTATTTATTCATAAATCTCTTTACCTACAAAAAATTAAGTCTTGAAGTTAGATTTAGTGGGCATTCTTTTTACCTAAATGAGTGTTCTCTTAATATTAATTTGTGTATTTTATGTACTCCCTCATCTTAACACACGTATGTATTTGGAAGCATGTATATTTCATGCCAGTTGAGTTTTCATATGTTTTCCAGTGTCAATCTTAAGCTAAGGATTTATGATCCAGTTTTCATTATAATTTATATGGTAAGTGATATTTTTCCCTTTATTATAATATAATAAAAGATAAGAAATACACACACACACACACACACACACACAAAGAATTTGTGTCAGGTTGGTTGACAGGGTTATTTCAGTATGGAGATATACCTAACAAGAATTAGATTTCAATAGTGTATATGGCAGTTATGATGTGTCAATTGCTATTGAGGCATTTTCTATTCTAAAGAGGAATCAATTACAGGAGTCTTCAGTCACATCAGTAAAGCTGTATGTTCAACCTAATACTTGGTGTTACTTGTCCTACATTTATAATGATTAGGCTGGTAAGATATCCAAAATATCTAAATATATTTCAATAAAATCCCAAACTGATATGGATAGATGGGTCACTAATTGGAACTGAAGGACAAATTAGGCTTTTTTGTGCTGTAGTTCAATCTATAATCTCCTAGCTAAATAAAGTTTTCAAAAATATTCACAGAATACCAGTAATAAAAGTTCATGACAGTTATATCTGTATAATATTTCTAAGGTCAGGATTAAGTATTTGTTCCGAACATTTAGAATCAACAAGATCTGTTGAATTAATCGATCCAGAATTTTGTCCTCACATTCACATCTCAACATTTTATCAATATGGCTTTCACCAAAACACTGTTCTTATTGAACTTGTCTATGTCCTTTTACTTTTCAAATCCAAATAGTAGATTTCATTCAATATCTTCCTGAAAATTCTTTCCTTCCTTTTCTTCTGTAAATCTGTGTTTATTCCTTTTTTGTTTCCTTATTTATCACTTTCCTCCAATCTTGTCCACACTGGTACTCACATTGTTCACACTTTCGTCAGAACTTTCCTTTTCCTCTTCCCTTTAATAATGTCCCTGATTTTATTACTTTTCATATTCATGGTCATGAATATTTTGATGATGTCCAAACAGACCTATCTTTGCATCTGTTTAACATAAATATTAGAACTATCAGAGAGTTTTTTTCCTCTAAATCCATCTTTATCACCAAGATAAATCCATCTAAATCCATCCTTATCACCAAGAATGTAACTATCACAGTTAGGAGACATAGATGTGGAAAAACTTTAGATTTCCTCTTACCCTACCTCCATCCATTAGATAAGATGAATGATCAAGATTTTCTCAGTTTCTGTCACTAATGTAATTTCTATGTACTCCTTTTTATGACCCTGACACACCAGCCTATTGCAAATACTCATCAGCACTCACTCAGTCCTAAAACAACTGTTTACTAAGTATGCATTTCTCCCCATAGTCTTTTCATATTGGTCCTCTCCATCACCCAATGACTCTCCTTGTAAGCACACAGAGTAAAGAACTCAGACAAAAAATCGAGTATCACCATTATTTACTCACAACATTGAATGTTGGTCTTACATTTAATGGATGTAATCTACCAGAAATATTGAAGAATATATTTGTTGACTTCTAGAGCAAAGAAAAAGAAAGTAAACAATCCTTACATTTTCTAACTTAGCTTACAAATAAGGGAAGAGTCAAATTCAGTTTGTTGGTATAAAGTCAGAAATAGTTTCATGCAGAAATAAAAATAAATTTTAACTCCTGGCTCTGCAGCTTGTGTCCTTTTATGGTAACTGCAGATATGTAAGTAGTATTATGTAAATTGTGTCATGCATTCACAGCTGTAATGAAGAAAATACTCTTAATATATCATTTGAAAACATTGGTTATTGAATGGTATCTATATGAGAATGTTATTTGAACTAATCACACTAAGTTGAAACCTACATCTTAGTAAATCAAAATGTGGAAATAAATGATTTTATTTATAAGAAAATAATACCACCAAGAACAGTGAGTATACATTAGAAAGACTGCTGGAATAACGTTAGGGTTTTTACTGTCTGTACCTGTTTACGTGATTGTATTTCTTGATATTCAAACTCTCCTCTTGTTATTCTGTTTTGTTTTGTTTTGTATTGTTTGGTTCATCGTGGGGCCTGGACTCTTGGCCTGGCATTGTCCCTCAGCTCTTCAGCTCAATGCTCTCTACCACTTGAGCCACAGTGCCACTTCCCGCTGTTTCTGCTTATGTGGTGCTGAGAAATCAAACCCAGAACCTCATGTAGACAAGGCCAGCACTCTGCCACTGAGCCACCTTCCCAGCCCTCCTCCTGTTATTCTTATTGTATGTAATCTAACGCTGTTTATAACTATGCATTCAATGTGGGAAATCCAGCTTCAAAGATATCTACGTATTTTTTTCCTTTTCAATCACAACATCGTCATTATCAGGCTACACTGTGGTCATCATCCTCCCCATCAAAATTATTATTAGCAACATAAGTGCTAATTATTGAACATCGGATATGTGTCTATGATTTTATTATTTGTCTTTTGATTAATAATTTTAATGTTACCACTGTGCATGAATCCATATTGAAATTTTGAACAAATAAAAAAAACCTAAACCATATCAGAAAGTTTGACTATGTGTTTATAACAAATTATGGAATAGATTTTTTGAAGCATTGCAAATTCGTAGTCACTATGAATTAACTTCCTCTCTCCCCCTAACTACAATCAAATATTTAAGAGTTTGGGCAGAATCTTTTCAAGTAATATACAGTAAATGTTACTACAATATCATGTGTATATCTAAAATTCACTTGAAAGTAATAAACTGTACTTTCTATTGAAATATTAGTTATTTTATTCTAGGAAACTTTTAGAAAAATAGACTGTATATCTTTGAAATGAAAAAGTTCAAAAATAGTAGCATAAAATTTTTAGAGCGAGTCTGTCTTCTCTCTCTCTATATATATATATGTCTTCTCTCTATATATATAAATGTTATGTGTAGAATAGTATATTTTTAGAGATTATTTGTCCTCAGAAATATATAAATATATCTAAATTTATGTGTAGAATGATATACATCATAGTGAAACAAGTAACTTAAAATATAATTAAAATTTTTAAAAAAACTTCATGAAACAAAGTGCCGGTAACTCACCCTTATCATAAGAGCTATTCTGGGTGCTGAGATCTTAGAATTGTTTTAGAAACTAGCCCAGACAGAAAAGTACTTGTTAGATTCTTATCTCCAATTAAACACTAAAAACAACACCCACAACAAAAAATGTATCACATTAATTTCACAAAAGCATCTTTTAACTGCTGTGAACATTTCTTAGAAACATGAATACATACCCCTGGAAAATGTTAAGTAAAAAAGTATAGAATATTTACGGCTATGTTAAAGACATGACTGTTTAGATTGTTTAAGATATTTAGGTAATGATTAGAAGTTAAGAATAATGATAGGTACATCATATATTGGACTGGTATTTTATTCTATTTTGCAATAGTAATAAAACGATATTTATAATGATTATATAGAATTACTCTTGCTTAGTATTTGAATTATCATAAGTGATAAATATTTTTAAATGATTTCCAAAGCAAAGGAGTATCAATTCTTTTGTAATTTCAAAACAATTAAGAAAATTATTTCAAGGCTGGTTCACTCTAAGTCTATATTTGTTTTCTTGTTCTAGTTTTCCTATGTTAGTAGAAATTAAAATTCCAAAAATTTAATTGATATTGGCATTTAGGAACATCTTCACATACGCTAATATTGGAGTCCCTTAAGTGGAATTATTTTATTTCATTTGTTACTTTCACAAATAAATCAAGATGATTGTGTATTTTGTTCTTTTCACTGCTTTTGGCTCTTATCTTGAGAATACGTTTTTCCTAGAAAACTAGAGATAAGCAATTGGATTGAGCATGTAACATATGACTTTCATAAAATGCAGATGCATAGATTTGTGTCTTCTGTCATTTGCTAAAATTTTCTTCCAGAAAAGTTTCTCACTTACTTAGAAGTTTTACCCCTTCCCCTCCACAAATTATACCGACATCAAATACAGTGAAAGCAGGGGTTATACTGTGGGGGAGTGAAATACAAAGCAACAATGAAATAATCTTAAATGTGTTAGAAACAATCGCATGAAAGAAAAGAAAACATTTGAATACATATCTTAGGGTTCATTTCCCTAACATCACCTCATCTGACCTTTTCTGCTTTACTCAGACATATACTAGATATTGCAAATAAGGGAAACCATGGGAAAACTTTAGGGATACAGGTGGACCCATTGCAACAATGAGATGAACAAGTCGTTATGTCGAAAAATGAACTTTACAACTTTGGGTGGGGGTAGCGGGGAGTATTGGGTGGGGGACAGGGGGATGATGGGAAGGGATGGGAAGGGGAAACAAAGGGGGAGGCTACAATGCTTGATAAGAAATGTACTCATTATCTTGCCCATGTAATTGTAACCCATCTGTACAGTATTTTCACAATAAAAATAATAAAAAAAAATTAGAAATGATGCATAATTCCTAGGTATTCCAGTTATCACATATACTTTTGGATTGAGTTATCACTGTATAAACCCAAACGGACAGAATACCCTCAAAATAAACAGAAATCACATCTTTGCTTTAAATGCAGTAGTTTACAAAGAGTTTTTAGCCAACACCCAAAACATCTTTTTATCTATTCTGCATTTTGTGTGAAGAAGTTTTAACAATAGTTTTTTTTTTCTTGACATGCAATTCGCTTACAATATATTATCTCCTTTTATTGTATACATTTTAATGCTTTGGAAGTGAATTGTGCCTTCATAGGTTTTCAAAGCCCGATTTTCACAAACTTCCATTCCTTCAAATAGAAATGCTGTAAATTTTAGAACAGACATTAAAAATAGATATAAAATTCAGTTACAGGAATTTGCCCAGCATACATCCTCTATAGTGTGTCTTTTCAAAATTTGCTTTTGGGGATCATTTCCAGGGTCTCACACATACTATTCAAGTTCACTGTCAATTAACTACATTCTCTATCCAAAAAAAGTTTTTTACTTCTGTTTAATAAATTCACAGAGGTGTAATGCCTGGATCCTATAAAATTCTCTTTCACCTTTTGAAGACTTGAAATCTTATTTGCTAAAATGATTGCAGTATTATACAAATCGATCACTATTAGAAGTATATCAATTTCTCCACAAATGCATTACTATATTTTGCGTCCTCTTTTTATATTATGGACTTATTAGTGAGTTTTTATTATTTCTTAGACACTAAAAAGGAGCTTATTTCATATGCTCCTCCTATTGACTATTAATTTGCATGTTATTTAATGAAATATACTATTCAGGAAAAAAATTTATATAGAATTAGAAGATATAAAATTACTTATGTTTTAAGGGCTGGGAAGGTGGCTCAGGGGTAGAGCGATGCCTCGCATTCCTGAGGCCCTGGGTTCGATTCCTTAGCACCATATAAGCAAAAAAAATCCAGAAGTTGCTCTGTGGCTCAAGTGGTAGGGCACTAGCCTTGAGCTAAAGAGCTGAAGGACAGCACCCAGGCCCAAAGTTCAGGCCCCACAACCGTATCCCTCCCAAAAAATACTTAAGTTTCAGAATCATTGTAGCATTAACATTGTAGCATTAACAAATATATGCCCTCTATCTGTTGGATATGGTTTTGTTTCTGTTATAGTGTCCTTTGAATTATGAAAGGTTATCACTTGATATAATCCAGTTCTTGCTTTTCTTTAGCCACTAATGTTTTCCATGTCAAATTTTTAGAAACCTTTACTAATCTGATGTCATGAATTTTTACATTTATGTTTTATCGGTTTTTACATCTCACATTTAGTTTGATAATCATTCTTTATAAGGTTTGAGGTAGGCCAGGTGCCGGTGGCTCACGCCTGTAATCCTAGCTACTCAAGAGGGTGAGATCTGAGTATGGTGGTTTAAAGCTATCCCGGGCAGGAAAGTCCATGAGGCTCTTATCTCCAATAAACCACTAGAAAACTGGAAGTTTTGCCGTTGCTCAAGCGGTAGAGTGCTCACCTTGAGCTGAAGAGCACATGGACAACGCCCAAGCCTAGAGTTCAAACCCGATGACCAACATAGATACACACAAACAAAGGACTGAGGTAGTAGTCTAAGATTATTCTTTAAATCTAGAGAGAAAATAGTGCCAATACAAACATTTAAGATTCTGTTTTTATTTCATAAAATCTCATAGCCTCCTTTTCAAAATCTATGGACCATAAATCTAAGAATTTATTTTTGAAAAATCTGTTACCTTCTTGATTGGACTGAAAGTCAGATAACATGGAAAAAATAAAATAGAAAACAAAGCATTGTATAGAGATGTTACAATGTAAAAAATTTGTAATAGGAATATAATTCATTTCCAAAGAAATAAGAGAAAGAATAAAACTAACAATTGCTAATGTGGATAGAAGATGGATCATATTTTATCATATATAATTTTGAAAAAGCATAGTATGAATGAAAATTTTAAAAAGTCATAACTTAAAACACTATTCGTATTATAACTAGACAGTATAGTTCAGTGATAAAACATTGGCCTAACATATGTGAAGCAATTGTGTGATCTCCCAAGCATTACAAAGTACACACAAAGCACACACACAAAAAACCCACATAAACACACACACACACACACACACACACACACACACACACACACCACATACACACACTTGGAATATTTTTATTATCATATTAAACAGAGCAAATTATCACAAACAGTAAAAGTATTTTAATATATGAAATTATAATATTGCTCATACTATTTAAAAGTTTAGTAGAAATAAAACAGTCACAAGATACTTGGATTCTTATAGATTAAGTAAATTGAAAATTAAGAAATAAAAGACATGAGAAATTTGCAAACAAGTTTTAAATAATAAACATTTTGAAACATGTATCCTTTTATTTTGGCAAAAGATTGATGTTACTGGTGTTTTAACTCAAGATTTAGAATATAATAACCAGGTGCTCTATATCTTGCTAGGCATGGCTATATCTCTAATCATTTCACTCTGGAAATTTTATGATAAGTTCTCATAGTTTCCCAGTCTCTCCCGAATTACAAACCCTATTTACACTTCCCACCATAGTTAGAAAATAGAAAGCACAAATCACTATGCCCAGCTCAGTTTTTTTTAATTCAAGTATAAATATTTCCAAAAAGTGACCATGTAATGCAGCCTTTTTTAATAAAGTATGTGCTTCTTGAAAATACAGTATTCATTACCTGGACAAATATGTTTAGAACTATAAGAAAATAAATTTATTTAAATTCATCAACCATATAAAATTTAAGAAAATAATTTTTAAATAGTTACATGTTAACTATTTTGAAAGCAAAAATATATCTCTGAATAATTTACATGTGTTAAAATTATGCAAAACTAAATTAACTAATCCTACAACTCTGAAAAAAGAATTACCCTCAAGAAACAAAAGAAAATAATTAAGTTCAAAATTTGAAATTTAGAAAATAAAATGAAGTGTACTCTTTAGTTGATTTAAATAACTGTAAGCCCTCTGTATATCAATTTCATAATAAAAAATGCATGAAGAAAGAAAAGTACCCATTGGTCAATAGCGACAGGAAAAGCATCAGTAGTTTTTTTTTGAGTGTGCAAAAAAATCAATGGAAGAGATAACAATGTTCCTTCCATAATAAATGTACTCATTACTTTATTTAGCTAACTGTATCCCCTCTGTACATTACATTTACAATAAAATTAAATTGAAATTAAAAATGAACTAAATAATATACCAATTAAGAATTCATAGAGAGCTAGGAAGGTGGCTCAGTGGTAGAACTCTTGCTTTGCATATTTGAGGCCCTGGGTTCAATTCCTCAGCATCACATAAACAGAAAAAAAAAGCTGGAAGTGGCGCTGTGGATCAAGTGGTTGAGTGCTAGCCTTGAACTAGCCTTGAGGAACAGCGCCCAGGCCCAGAATTCAGGTCCCACGACCCGACCCCCCCCCAAAAAAAACAGAATTACTAGAAAATATTGGATTAAAACTTTTTAAAAAACTGCCCTAAGTACCCAAGTAATATAATTTGATGATACTATTTAAATACTTCAACTTCAGCAGAGAAGCCAATAGTTTAAAAACTGTTACAAAGTAAATTAATAAATCTGAATATATTACCATTAATAATAAATATAAGATAAATTTATAGTGGTAGTCAAATAGGTAAGAACTTAGGCAATTTGCCATTCGTTTGCATTTAATATGTGAGAAAGAATTTTCTAGGTTTTTTTAAAATATATAATCAGTTTAATGAAGAAACTATTCTGTCACATCATATGATAATTAGATGAAGCTGATTTTAGAGCAAAGAGAAGATTGTACTAAGTTTTTGCATGTTAAAGTATATGCTTATTTTGGTTGTGGGAAATTGTGTTCAACTTGGGTATTGTTTTTGTTAGACTGGTGTCATATCAATGGTTAATTTTAGGATATGGGTTCCCTTTCAAAAGAACATGCACCTGATCTGACTTTTTAGACTTCTCATTATCAATGGCATAAGAGTTGCACAGTAAATTGTCTAGCTTCCTAACTTGGCTGTCCTGGATTCGGCAGTCCTTCCAATCTTAACCTGTAGATAGTGCAGGATGGTGGAAATGATCCAATGCACCTAGCTATAGATTGAGAAGGAAGTCCACTAAACTTTTGGCCTGGGTTGTGTTCTCAAGCCTCCTCAGTAGTTAAGAGTTCAGATGGGAGCCCCTGGTGCCAAGAAGTCAGAGTATTTCTTAAAGCAACTAGACATATATATGACTTAGGCATGTAAACACCTCAGGACAAGAATAAAAGAGCAGTGAAGTATAGAGGATAGGCCCAATTTTAACTAGCTACTTGGAGGCTGAGTAAGATTAGCTAGCTACTCTGGAGACTGAGATATGAAGACCACTATTCAAAGCCAGTCCAATCATGAAAATACATGCGATTATCTCCAAAAAGCCAGAAGTGGAACAATGGCTCAAGTGGTAAACCACTATCCTTGGACACAGAAGCTTAGGGATGATGAATGAATAAATGAGCACTTGCACATGCACGTACGTGTATATACGTGCATGTACACACACACACACACACGAGTATTTCAATGCGAAGTTCATTTTTTACCATGCTGTACCCTATTTCCCTGTATTAGTTTACAAATTAACAAAATCAGCTAAGCACCTATTTACATAGAACTCATCATGTTTCTCTAAAGTCAACTCTCTTTTTAGAAGCATGCTTTTATTTGACCCATATGTAAACTATTCAGGAGTTTGATTCTTCTCCCTCAATTCTGTAGAATTAGATGATTGTTTAGCTTCCCCCTAGCAATACAATTTTGTGAAATCTTGCATCAAGCAACATATTTCTTTCACTAGAACGCAAGCCTCTGTCAAACAATTAATAATAGTTTTTTCTTCTCTTTGCTTGCATCTGTGGTTTTATTACCTTCATATATTTCATGATCTGTCTGTGCATGACAAAGACTGCTGTGGAAATAAAAAGACCTGTCGCAGCACTTATCATTTATGTACCATCCATAGATATGAAGATGTTTAAATATTACTGAAATTGCTTTGGAATAAATCATGTTCACCTTGACTATCATGAAAAAGAAGAATTGGTTTCTCAGCACTTTAGGTAAGAACATGATTGAAAGAAATAAAAGGAAAAGTGAGGAACAACTCAACACATACATTCAAATGAAACAAAACAACCCAAGAAAACAAATTAATTCAGTAGTCAAGAACCTGCAGGAAATGCAAAGACTTAAAAAAAATCAGCTATGACAAACTTATGAAAATCCTGACTACATGGGAGTCTACCTTGTGAGGATAGAGGTTAAAGCCCAGAGTGGACAGAAAGATCTGTACACAATGCCATGCACCTGTTATTCTAAATTCCAGGAAGAATAACATAACGTGGACTGAGCCCAAGGTCATACACAAGGATCTGAAAAATAATCAGGATAATTTAGGACTGGGGACATGACAAAGTGGTAAAAACACCCATTTAGGGGGCACAAGACACTCAATTCAAACTCTAATATTTGGGTATTAAAGTAAAAAGCTATGATTTTAAATAATTGGAATAATTCTAAGATTTGAGTGGAAAAATGCATTAGAGTGATAGAATGAACCCATGGTTCAATGCTTTCAACTGAAGTGAAAATATTTTATGGTACTTCAGACAAAACAGAGTTACCTTGCAAATGAGCATGGTTGTGCATTTGGGTGATGGAAATACTTTAATTACACAGGTGTAAATTAAATAGATTTTATTTGGGTAGATTGTACTTCTTAAACTAAGAACCTGGATGATGTCCCTGAGATTTTTCTCTCAAGGCTACCACTCTACTACTTTGAACCACAGTTCCAATTCTGATTTTCTGTTGGTTGTTTGGTGATAAGATTCTCCTGGACATTCTTACCCAGGAAGGCTTCAAACTATGATCGTCAGATCTCAACCTCCCGAGTAACCAGGATGCCAGGCATGAGCCGTCGATAGTTTTAATAATTTAGTAAATTGTACACTTACTGAAATTATACATTATCATTATAACCTGCATAATATATGTGTGTATGTATATATCAATGCATATGGATAGAAATATTTTAACATATTTTTGTATCTACAGTACATTTATGAAATCATCCATTATAAAATAAAATGGAAACAAATGTTAATAAGGAGCAAAACAAAGGAAATTATCACATGTTTCTTGTTGTTGAATGGAATACGAATTCGAGAATCAGTTTGGGAAAACCATCTCTACGTTAACAAAATGGATAAGAGCTATTAATTCTAATCCATCTATTTGCCCATGTTGTTCCACCTCACACATGAGTGTCAAAATCAAACCACACTTTTTGTCTTTGCTTTTAACTCACCTGACATAATTTACAGGTTAGATGAAGTAATCAAATAAAGATTAAAATAATACTATGTGAGGTTATGAATTAGAGCTGAACATGATTTTGAATATGATAATAGCTAATTAAGTTGCATATTTCTTACGTTTACTCTGTCTTGTCCCTCATTCCCACATTAAGAAAGTATATAGAAGGTTCTCACTAAATTATATGTACAATTATGAAAAAAATGTATTGAAAGAATATGGGCACAGTGTGGTTTTAGCTTATTGAGACCTGTAGGAGTAAGTGTGTTTTTGAGGACTTGCAATACATTGTGGTGAAGATGAAGGGAGGGATGTTCTTATTCTGGAAAACTGGCTAGAGGATTGCTCCCACAAAGGAAGTGATGAATTCTTCCAAAATGTTACAGTAAAATCACTTTCACAACCATGTTCACTGCTGCACTATTCACTGTATCCAAGTTACAGAAACAGCCCAGATGCCCTTCGGCAGAGTGATGGTTAGAGAAAGTGTGGCACATATACACAATTGGATTGAACCCACCCATTTTGAAGACTGTTACATTATTTGCAATGAAATGAATAGATCTAAAAATATATTAAGTGAACTAAGTCAGAACCAGACACACAAAGGACCCATATTCTGTGTCATATTTGGAAGCTAGAAATTTATGCAAGTTTACACAAAAATATTAACCAAAGCATGCTATTTGCAGAGGAGTATTTCAAAGATGTAATTTCTTATAAAATTGAATTTTACTCCAACAAAATGAGGACCAGGAATCTATCACTTGAAATATGTGAGTGGAAGTCAAAAGGAAGGAATAAAGAGAGTTATGGAGGAAGAGAGTGATGGTATAATATTCAATGCAGATAGTATGAAACTAGAAAAAAATAAAGTGGGGCGAGGTTTGGAAGGGTGTGGAAAAGTTATATAAAGATCCATTTTACTTAAAAAACTGATATGTTGAATGAAAATTCCCTTGTACAAGTATTTAAGATTATAAGAATATAATTAAAAACAATGGAGACATCTGATCTTAAATTCTATTTCCATCTCTTTTAAAAAATAAAATTATTTGCTCTATAATTTGATCAGAGGGATGGATTTTGTGGCTAGCTAGATCATTGCACATCTGTCTCTCTCTTCCTCTCTCCCTTTCATGGTTCTCATAGGTAATATGATTGCTCCATAATTATCCTAATTTATTTTGCTTTTATATTTTTGGTTGCATCATTTTACTTTCTGCTCTGCCATATCTCAATTCATTTACACAGAAGACATTATTTCCTATTTTCTCATTCTTAGAATAAGCTGCACATGAAGACAACACTGGTCCTCATTTTCAGTCTGTACCTTTAAATACGGAGGAAAATCTTTCCTCTGCTCTCTACCAATTCCCTATTCTCCAGTTAGAATAATTTAGAATAGTAAAAATGAAAAATGAGAAAATAAATAATAGTGAAAAAAAAACAGATGCAGAAAATTCACCGGATTTTTCTGACCATTTCATCCAATGTGAACTATTGAGGAAATACATGGACAGCTCATTCTCACTGCCACTCAAAGTCTATGGTTAGGCAATTCTGATGAAGTTGAGGAACAAGGTGAAAAAGTGAGAAATGGTATCAATTGCAAGAAAAAAATGAAATAGTATACAAGCAAATTTCTTCTTTGTTCTGCTGAAAATAATCGCCTTACTATAGTGCAGAGACTACTTTTCAAAAAGGCCACTCATGTGATTACTAGGGATGACGATGAGTATAACCCTCTTCATGGAGAAGCCTACAGTGGACACTTAGACATTGTCCATGAGGTGGTGGCTCAAGGCAGATATTCATGCAATAACTGCGAATGTCTGGACATCCCTGAACAGTACTTATACATGGAATAATAACAGAGTGGCTTCTTTATTTCATCATAATGCAGATACCAATGGCCAAATTAAAGGCCTCTTGACCCCCTTGCATCTTGCTACTGGGAATAGATATAGCAAAGATACGCTGGATCTCCTTCTGTTGAACCATTATATCAAGCCATGTCTGAAGCACAACTTGGAAGAAACTTCATTTGATATTGCCAAAAGGATAAGTATGTATCACTACCTCTTTGAAGTTGTGGAAAGCTGTACAAATTGTTCTCCTAAGTCCTAATGGATCAGTTAAGTTTCTTAAATTTCAAAATTGCCAGTCCATCCTATGTGTCCATAGAAAATATTTTCACAATACAAAGCAACAGCAATACCTTCCTTTAAAAATTCATGGATTCCATGGTATTCTTCCAAGTGAATTGCCTGACTTTGATGTCAAAATATATTCGAGTTGTTTGTATACATCTATAATGATTTCTATAGAGTTTGTAATTTTTTAAATCAGAAATAATTTTAATTTTTCTGTTGAAATGAGTAGTACAGAAACTAAAGATATTTCTGGTGCTTGTCTGAAAAAGTATATTTTAAAATATTTAGTATTCTGTTTGTATAATGTCCATAATCTATTCCATTCTCTCTTAGATATAATACTTTGAATTTGACATTGTTTTATAATACATAGGTTCATTAATAAATGTGTCCTTTCAGATTGCATTCCATATAGAAACATTTTAAGATAAAATGACAATGTTATCTTATTTCAAAAGTTTTGTAAAGGTTATGCTATGTAAAGGCCTTTCTAAAACGGTGAAGATTGAATACACTGATGTCAAACTAACTTTTATTTCTATTAATTACATATATTATTACACTTGTATATTTGTAATCAACTTTTTAATAACTGTTTTTCATTTCTTGCATCTGAAGAATGAAAAATATGGAATACTTCACAAATTTTCATATCATCTTGGTGCAAGAGCCATGTAAATCTCTGTATTGTAATTCAGGTAGACCTGCTGCTGAAGCATGTACTGTCCTGTAAATTTAAGTAATTAATGATGCAATCTTAAGACAGGCATAGATCTTTGGTTGCCTATTTGTAACAAGGAAACCTTATTGTTCCCAAAATTGCTATTCATCTTAATTCTGTAAAATTCTGTGTATGGTGGAAAAAACCTATGTTGTTTGTTCGATTGTTTACATTTGCAAGTTTTTGTCAATGAGTATTTTAAATCATTTTCATTTGAAATTTGATCATACGTTGAAGCCTTTATAGATAGGTGCAAAGGTGATTGATTTTCAAGTACATATTTAATAACTGAGTTAGCTTTGTGGAGCTAATGGATTCAAAGTAAGCCTTGCTTAACAGCTACTTCTAAACATCTGCAGCTTAAAATTTCCCAAATGAGGTCTTGCTGGCACAAATGTCTCCTTGACCCTTTACCCTTGCTCCACGTAGGAACAGCCCACCCAGAATGTCTTACCCTGACAGCATAGATTGTCTTACTGGAGCAAAACTAATCATAGTTACAAGGGATTATAGAGAGACGAACAGTTCAGACAGAACTGTTCAGACTAGAAGGTATTTTTCAAAATATAACTGCTTATTACACCCTACCATTTCAAAAGTAGCTAAAGCCAAGAAGGTGAAAAAATTGTTCGTATGCATGATTACCTAATGTCCTGGCCTGTCTACCATCCAACCAGGTAGGAAGTTACACCACTGATTTTCTATCACCAAATATATTCCATAGCTCCAGGAGAAGTCCATATGTTTCTCCTCCTTATTAGGCCTTAAATTGGGAGTGTTTCAATCACAGTGTTTCCTCTTGCCTCTAGGCTGTACATCTCCGAATGGTAAAGCTTTAGCTCTAATTCTATCAAACACTGAGGTAGAGGTAATGGAATAATACTTTAAAACAGTTGCCTTTGATACCTTAACCATAACAGAACAATGAAAAACATTTTCTTATATTATAGATAATTATATATTTTATATTTATATGTGCTGATTTTATATTTCACACAGTAAATCTTACTAGAATTAATTGATAATTTGACTAATTTATATTATTCCAATAAATAGATTGGAATATAAATAATCGGGATTAAAATATATATTAGAATATAAAAAGTACCAATGCAATGTTTTTGGTATAAACTTGTGATACCTTCTACGTGTTCTTGGTCTTCTGAATTCACATGGTAAAAAAAAACAATGTTTTCCTCTAATCTATAAGGGATTTTACTTTGCTGCTCTGTTTATTGTTTTAACTCGCTGGTCCCAAGTTGTTTTTCTCCATATTTTTGAAACATTCCTACTGATTATACTCAAATTTTGCTGATATAATGTCTAAAAAGTATTATTCTTCTACAGGATCCATGGGTCCTAGGATCCCAGGTCCCAGTTATCCGCATCATCAGATAACTAGGACAAGAGTTCCCACCTACGCCCATGCAACATGGCAAGAGAAAGTCATTGAAGACCCATCTCAATTTCTCATTTCTTATATTTCAGGGCCCCAATTCCTTGAAATGCAGGAATTAGCAGTGAGCAATCGGGAAATGCAAGGCAACTTAAAATGCAAGATGAAATCACAAAATGTGAAAGTACAGTAATTCAAACTTTCAATTTTCAGATGACCATCCCATATGAGTGAAAAAGTCCACAAATGTCACAAGATTATTTGTAATACCCCTCTCTTAATGATTAATGAATGATTTCAGCCCAGTATCAGTAAGCTAAAAAATAGTTCCTGAACGATAGATCCATAATTGGTCTACCAATGCTAGGAATACTTGTCATAGAGGTCAAATATAATTCAGAAAAACATTAATTGAGAAGATCTTTAGTGCTTCAAAACACTGGTACTTCAGTAAAACTTGGTTCTGTAGTATAAAAATGTTGTCATTCTCAAACAAATGATAACCTACATTTAATCTGCTGAAAGTATATTCCTTTTCAAATAAACTTTTAAAAATCACATTTGCCAAAAAAACACTTTACAAGTGATGATGTTTAGTGAGGTTACTAGTTTTTCAAGTGTAGGGAGCAAGTTACAATAGAGTTGATTTATTTACCCAGCACTAATGCCAAACAGGTTCAACCATTCCTTAAAGTGTATGAATAGTACCCCCCACCATTTGTGTTTTTCAGTAGGTGGCTTCGCAAATTTCTTAAATAGATCAGCCTCCCATATTTCAAACCAAAACATTACCTAATAAAGTAAATTTCATCACATAATAAGTACATTTTAAAAAGTCATGAATAGTTGCCTTATCATATGGTGTTTTATGTTTTCCCTGTCTAACATAGTAAGAAATATGACTTAAAGAATTGAATATGAGTACTCATTAGAGATTTGACAAACATACAATCTGTCTTCTATTTCTATCATTTTCCTCTACAGTAGTAAATTTTAGTTTTCTTCTTTTGTCAAAACTTATAGGTAGTAGAAAATATTATCCCATGTAAAATAAAATAATCACAAACCATTGTAGAAAGCCATTTATAAAAACTGGTAGTTAGGAATACATTCTAAGCTATTTTTAAACTTTCTTGTTGACTACAGATTAACCTTCCAAATGGATGGCAATGAAATCATGTCTAGGTGCTTCAGGTCTCCAGTCTTGCAAATTGTTACTTCAGATGAATGAATTATGAAAATATAAGCTGACATCAGTTCAAGTATATGCAGAATTGAAACTCCATGGAATGTATATAAACCTTTCAAAGTATTAACAGACAGTTTAACAGAATGACTATCAGGAAGTTGAAATAATGGTAATAATAGTAAAGGAATAATAGTAAAGACATAGAATGAATGAAGAATGGAACAAGGGGCAAGTACAGCTAGAATCCCTAATATACACATGTGAGAAAGGAAGTGGTAAATCGGAAATAAATCTTGTAGAAGGGGTTGGTTGAGAATGATAGAAGGAGTGACTCTGATCCCGGAACATTGGGCAATTAGATGGACATATTTAATTGTAACACTCTTTCAGAACCTTTTGAAATTCAGTGAAAAAACACAACAAAAAACAAAAACACACAAAAAGCACAACCCAAACATCGATCTCTATAGAGTACGATTATGACCTCTCAAAATTTTAATGAAGGACAATCTTGGGAAAAGCATACAAAGCTGTTCGAAGTGAGCAATTTGGGGTAGAGGAGGATTTTTAACAGATTTAAATAGATTGTTTAAAGTTATAAATCACCTATATCTGCTGCAAATATTTTCTTCTGCGAGTTCTCTTGGTCTGAACTGGATATTCTAGTCTTGAGCCACACTTGATAGCTTGTGAAGATAGAATGGAAGAAAAAAGATCAAGAACCCATTCCCATTACTCCATTGGAGAGGAAACAGTCCTCTACATTTTCTCTCATTTCTATTGACTAGTTTTACTCATAAGTTTAAGTCAAGTGATTTGAATTATATATTTCCTTCTTTGTTCTGGCAAAGTAATTGGTCAAAATAATTCACTAAATATTATTAGCCATTTTTTTCTATCGTGCTGTTTTCTTGTCCAAGTGAGTCCATTAAACTTCCCCCTTGCCACGGAAACCCAGCATCAATGTTAATGAGGACAATCTCTAATGTAAAACTTTGTCTCCAAAATACCAGTCCAAAAAGCTGTGATCACAAATATTTAGCTATACATTTTTCTTTCTTCTTTTACCTTAAAAGTCTTCTTGTGTCTAAAGTGCCCTCAAAAATAAGTACTCCACCAATTTTTGGATCAGTCACTTATAACCTCAAAGATATATTTTGCTAAGAAGATGCTTAGAGGAAACTGAAGAATACTGCACTTTTATCTTCTCTCTTAAGACTCTCCTTAGATACCATATCAGGAACAGTGAAGTTATTCTTTGCAAAAATATTTCAATGGATTATTTTTTTCTCTTCGTCTTTCATTTGCTCAACAAGATGTATGGAGAAGAATAGAGTTGAATCACCCATACCTTGGATGACAGTGTCTTTTACAAAAGGACAATGCTCCTATGTCCTATTTCTCTATCCTCCTCTTAGCTCTTGCCTGATTTCCAACTAATCACAGATTCTTAGCTTCAAGTCTAATGAAGGTGAAGGACTATAAGGCCTCCCCCATTGCTACATTGTAGGGCTAGATCTCCGCAGGAGGTAAGTGTGAACGACGCACTCAAGGAACACACGTTAGGAGAACAGGCTTAAGCAGGTCTGGTTTATTTCTGCACAAGGGTTGGGATTTTATAGCCCCAGGTTTCCCAACCTCCTGAGTCCTTCCCAGCCAATTACTTAGCGGGGAGTTGATGATGGGCACTGCTTGGTGACAGGCACTGATTAGGCCCCCGGGGGCATGTAGGAGCATGGACAGTTCATGGCTGGCAAGCTAGGCAGACGTGCCTGTGGATCACGTCTCTATGAGCAGGAAGTGTGCTTCAACTGCTACTCTAGCTGACTCAACCAGATCTGACCGGCTCTACCCACAAATTTCCCCTTTCTATTAAAAGGACCGTCATTATGGTGACCCGTTGTTGGAGGCGTTTTTGCCAGGAGTGCAAGCATTTAATAATCCTAGGAGAGTAAGCCCTACAAGTGTAAGGCCTCCCCAGATGACCAGAGAGGATGGCAAAAACCATTGTTGTAACTTTTAAAGCACATCTTCTAAAAAGGAGGCAGCGGGAATAAGCTGTATGGTGGTCTGGTTTAGGCGGGTAAGATCATGCAGCAAATTTTGGGTGAAGTTTAAGTACTTAAGGGACCAAGGACTTTTGATGTAGTTACTAAGTTCAGTGAAATTGGGTGCGGGAGTGGAAAGCTGACAGACAGAAGTAGTCATAGCATTACATAGTCCTCCTTGTTGTAATCAAAGAAACGTAATCTGTTCTTGGAGCAAGTCTATTTGTTGTTGGAGCACAAGGAGGCCTCCCTTAAGATGATTGGCAACATGTAAATGTTATAATTCTATGGATGACAGTTGAGGGATGAGCTGGTTTATCTGTTGCATGGTGGACACGCTTTGGGACAGCAATATAGCGGCAGTGGTAGCTGAAGCCTCTGTAGCGATGATTACGGACCCGATTGCAAGGATCAATCCTACTGCTCTTTTAGTGCGCGGACGAATCAATTGAACCTGGGAAAACTGAGAGTCATTAGTAGTCAGAACAATAAATGGGGGAAGACGTACCAAACCTGCAAAAGGATATGAGTCATTGGGTTGCCAGTGATTGCTGAGAGTGCCATTAGCGGAGGAGTTGTCTCCTAGACAAAAAAAGAACGGGGCTCTAACCACTACCATTCCTGACACCTGGTCATATCCAGATCGGTTACAGAGACGAGTATTGGCCAATAGGAAAGGGGACAAACCGAGGCAGGAATATGATGAGCAAACGATTGGCATGGGGAGTCCTAGGTCTCCCAATCGTCTTCCTGAAGAGTCATAAAACTCCTTTAGATTTTGTGGTTTGGGATCTTTTTCAGATTGGTTGTATATAGCTGGATCTCTACCCTTAAAAGTGTTTTAAAAGAGAAACTATGAAGATGAAGCAGTGGGTGAGGCTTCAATAGACTTGAAGCCAAGAAGCTGTGTTTAATTGGAAATCAGGAAAGAGCTGAGAGGAGGACATACAAGTAGGACACGGAAGCGTTGTCCTTTTGTAACAGACCTTTCTTCCAAGGAATGGGTGATTTACCTCTATTCTTCTCCATACATCTTGGTGAGCAAATGCAAGAACAAGAGAAAAATAATATATTGAAATAATTTTGCAAAGAATAACTTCACTGTTCCTGATATGGTATGTAAGGAGAGTCTTAAGTGAGAAGATAAAAATGGAGTATTTTTTTGTTTCCTCTAAGCATCTTGTTAGCAAAATATATCCTTGAGGTTAGAATTGATTGAAACAAAAAGTGATGGAGTACTTATTTTTCTGGGCAATTTAGACACAAGAAGACTTTCAAGATAAAGGAAAATTAAAAAAGTTAGCCAAGTATTTGTAATCACAGCTTCTTTGACTGGTTTTCTGGAGACAATTTTTACATTAGATTTGTCCTCATTAACATAGATGTTGTTTCATGGCATTCTTCAAATGCAAGAGGAAAGTTTAATGGATTCGCTTAGTCAATTAAACAGCATAATCAAAAAAATGGCAAATAATTTTTAGTGAATTATTTGACCAATTAATTTGCCAGAATAAAGAAAGAAAATGTAATTCAAAAAGAATTGACCTAAAAGTATGAATAAAATGTAGTGAAGAGAGATGAGAGAAAAAATAGTGGATTGTTTTCTCTACAGTGGAGTAATGGGTTCTTCATCTTGTTTTTTCCATTCCATCTTTCCAAGCTATCAATTGTGGCACAGGACTGGAGTATCCAGTTCAGACAAAGAGAACTCATAGAAGAAAGATAATATTTGCACAGATATAGGTGAATTATAACCTTAGATAATCTATTTAAATCTGTTCGGAATCCTCCCCTACACCAAACTGCCCTCTTTGAACATCTTTATTTGCTTTTACCAAGACTTCCCTCCATTAACTGCTTAAAATTTTTGAGAGGTCATATTCATACTCCCTAGAGAGTGCTGTTTGGTTGTGATTTTTATGTGTTTTTGTGTTTTTTAACTGAATTTCCAAAGGTTGTGCAAGTGTCTTACAATTAAATATGTCCACCTAATTATCCATTGCTCCTGGATCACAGTGACTCCTTCTATCATTCTCAACCACCCCCTTCTCCAAGATTTATTTCCGATTTACCACTTCCTTTCTCAAATGTGTAGATTGAGTATTCTAGCTGTACTTGCCCCTTGTTCCATTTTTCATTCATTCTATGTCTTTACTATTATGCCTGTCTGGTTTCAATTTCCTGATAGTCATTCTGTTAAACTGTCTGTTAATATTTGAAAGGTTTATATACACTCCACGGAGTTTCAGTCCTGCATATACTTGAACTGATGTCATCTTATATTTCCATAATTCATTCATCTGCAATAACAATTTGCAAGACTGGAGACTTGAAACACCTAGACATGATTATATTCTCATTCATTTGAAGATTAATCTTTAGTCAACAAGAAAGTTTAAAAATGGCTTTGAATGTATTCTTAACTACCAGTTTTTATAAAGGGCTTTGTAAAATGATGTGTGATTATTTTATTTTACATGGAATAAGACTTTTTACCTCCTATAAGTTTTGGAAAAAGAAGAAAACCAACATTTACTACTATAGAGGAATATGATAGAAATAGAAGATAGATTTTGTCACATCTCAGATGAGTACCCATACTCAAGATTTAAAGACGTATTTATTACTATGCTAGAGAGAGGGAAAACAAAACAGCATATGATAAGGCAAGTATTTATGACTTTTTAAAATGCCCCTTATTAAGTGATGAAATTTACTTTATTAGCTAACGTTTGGGGTTGAAATATGGGAGGCTGATCCATTTAACAAATTTCTGGAAGGCACCTACTGAACAACACAAATGATGCGTGGTACTATTACGAGATTTTAATGAATGTTTGAACCTGTTTGACATTAGTGCTGGGTAAATAAATAAACTCTATTTTATCTTGCTCTCTACACTTGAAAAACATGTAATGTCACTAAGTGTCATCTACTTATCAAAGGTTATTTTGGCAAGTGTGATTTCAAAAAGTTTATTTGAAAAGGAATACACTTTCAGGAGATTAAATGTAGTTTGGTTTGAGAATGACAACCTTTTTATACCACAGAACCAAGTTGTACTAAAGTACCAGTGTTTTGAAGCACTACTGATCTTCTCAATTAATGTTCTGCTGAATTACATTTGACCTCTAAGTCAAGTTTTCCTGACCATGGTAGATCAATCACGGATCCATCTTTCCAGGAACTATTTTTTGGGCCCACTTATGCTGGACTGATATATTACATTAGTCATTAGGGGAGGGGTATTAAAAATAATCTTGTGACATTTTCTGATCTTGTTCACTCATATGGGCTGGCCATCTGTAAATTCAGTTTGAAATACAGTAATTTCTCTCGATTTTGTGACTTCATCTTTCATTTTAAGTTGCCTTGCATTACACAATTGCTTCCTGCTAATTCTTGTTTCTCAAGGAATTGGAGCCCTGAAATATAAGAAATGAGAAATTGAGATGGATTTTCAGTTACTTTCTGCTGGCAAGTTGCGTAGGCTTAGGTGAGAAATCTTGCCCCTGTTATCTAATGATGCAGGTAACTCAGCCATAAGATATTAGGACCCATGGGTCTATAGAAGAATAATGTCTTTTAGATATCATATTAGCACAATTGGAGTATAATCTGTAGGAATGCATCAGAAATATGGAGAAAAACAGTTTGGGACCAGTGAGTTAAAACAATAAACAGAGCATCAGAGTAAAATCTCTAACAGATTAGAGGAAAAAACATTGATTTTTAACAATGTGGATTCAGAAGACCATGAACACATAGAAGGTATCACAAGTTTATACCGAAGACATTGCATTGATACTTTTTATATTCTAATATATATTCTAAACCTAATTATTTATATTCCAATTCTATTTATTGGAATAAATAAATATCAATTTATTATTCAAATTATCAATTGATTCTAGTAAGTTTCACTGTGTGAAATATAAAATCAGCACATATAAATATAAAATATATAACTATATATAACATAATATAATGGCACATGTTTTGCATTGTTCTGTTTTGGTTAGGGTATCAAAAGCAACTCTGTTTTAAAGTATTATTCCATTATCTCTACCTCAGTGTTTGGTAGAGTTAGACTTAAACCTTTACATTTTGTAGATTTACAGACTGAAGGCAAGAGGAAACATTACCAATTTAAGGCCTAATATCAAGGAGAAACATATGGACTTCTTCTGGAGCTATGAAAATATTTGGTGATAGAAAAGCATTAGTCTAAGTTCCTGCCTGGTTGGAAGGTAGATAGGCCAGGACATTAGGTAATCATGCATATGAACAATTTTTTCACCTTCTTGGCTTTAGCTACTTTTGAAATGGTAGGTATAATAAAAAATTATATTTTGATAAAAACCTTCTAGTCTGAAAAGTTCTGTCTGAAATATTCATCTTTCTATGATCCCTTGGAACTAAGATTTGTTTTGTTCAAGTAAGACAATTTACACTATCAGGGTAAGATATTCTGGTTGGTCTGATATTACATGGAAGAATGGTAAAGTGTCAAGTAGACATTTGTGCCAATGAGACCTCATTTGGGAAAATTTCAGCTGCAGAAGTTTAGAAGTAGCTCTTAAGCAAGACTTACTTTGAATCTGTTAGCTACACAGAGCTAACTCAGTTGGATAATTAAGTACTTGAAAAAGCCATCCCCTTTGGACCTAGCTAAAAATGCTTCAACGTATGATTAAATCTAAAATGAAAAAGATTTAAAATAGTCATTGACAAAAAAATTGCAAACGTGAGCAATCATTTGAACAATATAATTATTTTCCATTATACACAGAATTTTAGGGAAAGATCAGTAGCATTGTTAGGAACAATAAGGTTTCCTTGTTACAAATAGGCACCCAACGATATAATCCTGTATAAATATTGCATCATTAACTACCTAAATTTAGAGGACATTATATGCTTCAGCAGCACATATATCAAAATTACACCAATACAGAGATTAACATGGCAATTTCAAAGGATGATATGAAAATCTGTGAATTATTCCATAATTTTCATTCTTCAGATGCAAGAAATGAAAAACAACTATTAAAAAGTTGATTACAAAATTACAAGTGTAACAATACATGTAATTCATATAAATAAAAGTTAGTTTGACATCAGTGTATTAAATCTTCACCTTAGAAAGGCCTTTGCATTGCATAATCTTTATAAAACTTTTAAAATTAGACAACATTGTCATTTTATTCCAAAGAAATATAAAGACCTAGTAAAAAAGGAATCTTAAACTGTTTTGGTATGGAATGCAATCTGAAAGGACACATTTATTAATGAACCTATTTATTATAAAACAATGTAGTATTCAAAGTCTTATATCTAGGAAAGAATAAAATAGATTATGGGCATTATACAAACAGAATACAGAATATTTTAAAGTATAATTTTTCAGATAAGCACCAGAAATATCTTTAGTTTCTTTAGTTCTTTAGTACTCATTTCAACAGATAAATTAAAATCCTGTGTGGGTCAGACCAGCAGCTGGAGGTCGGTCCCCAACAGAACTGAGATCAGGTACAGACTCTCTCTACCAGCCCAGATACAGTAATCAAGCAAAGACAGACACCTATTGACCAAAACAAAATTTCAGATTAGTCTGCAATAATCCCTGAATCTGCATGAGAAAATCACAGAGATATATTACAAGGTTTATCAACACCTAGGATAGCAAGCTATCTCTAAAAGCAATCCAGGGGAGAGCCCCAGTGGGAGCAAAGCAGGAATGGAAGACAAACACTATATCCAAGACATGCTGGAGGCAATGACTCAAGAAATAAAGTGAGAAATAGACCAGAATTTGAAAGAACACTGGGTCGAAATACCAAAAGAGGTGCAGGACATCAAACAGGAGATGCATGCAAAAATAGAGGTAGCACACAACTCACTAAGCTGTGAGATAAGTGACAAAATAGAGGCAGTACATACCTCATTAAGAGGTGAGATTAGTATTTTGAAAACCAACATTGAATCCATTGAAATCAACAATGAGTCCCTTTCCTCCATGCAAACCACAATGGAAACCACAGTTAACAGAGTGAACAAAATGGAATACAGAAGACAGAATACATCAACTGGACCAAAAAATGACAGATATGGAAAAATCACTTAAATTATACCAAAGGGAAATTCAAGGACAAGCAGATAGTGCCAAGAAATTTAACCTTCATATACGAAGATGAGGAATATCAAAGCAAGGGAATGCAGCACCTATTCCACAAGATAATCGGTGAAAATTTTCCCCATCTCTAAAAAGAACATCTTACCCACATAACAGAAGCATATAGAACACCTAACAAGCAGGATCCCAGGAGAAACACTTCTAGACACATTATAGTATAAATGATAGATCTGAATGACAAGGAAACAAACTTGCATGCAGCAAAAATGATGAAGGAGCTATACTACTATAGGAAAAATATTAGAATCACTACAGATCTCTCCACACAAACACTGAATGCAAGAAAGGCCTGGGAAAGTACCACATGAGCACTGAGAGCCAATAACTTCCAACCCAGACTGATATACTCGGCAAAGCTAGCATTCACATTCCATGGAGAAATGAAAATTTTTAATAGCAAAGAAAAACTAAATTAATACATAAACATTAAGCCAGCATTACAAAGACTACTAAAAGGTGGAACACAACCCGAGAAAAGCAACCAGGAACAGGGACCTGCACCCAGACAGGCATTAATAGAAGTCTATCTGAGCAAGGACAGAGGAAAAGAAAGAAGAAAAACAGTGACCATAATGCATCTCTCTATTCTATCTCTTAAGATTAACGGACTTATTTCACCAATCAAAAGAAAAAGAACTGCAGATTGGATCGTAAAACATGACCCATCCATCTGTTGCCTTCAGGAGACCCACCTCTAAGCCAAACATGCAAACAAACTCAGAGTGAAGGGTTGGAAAAGGATCTACCAATCAAATGCCCCTAGTAAGAAAGCAGGTGTAGCAATCCTTATATCTGATAAAATAAACTTGTTATTAAAATCATTACAATGTCAAACCATCCCTGCATCTCTGGGATGAAGCCTACCTGGTCATAGTGTATGATATTTTTTATGTGTTTCTGGATTCTTTTAGCTAGAATCTTGTTAAGGATCTTTGCACCTGTGTTCATCAAGGAAATTGGCCTGTAATTCTCATTTTTGGTTGGGTCTTTGCATGGTTTGGGGATGAGTGTGATATTTGCTTTGTAGAATGAGTTTGGGATAGCTCCCTCCTTCTCTGTTTCTCTGAAGAGCTTGAGGAGTGTGGGTATTAGTTCTTCTTTAAAGGTCTTATAGAATTCTGCTATGAATCCATCTGGTCCTGAGTTTTTTTGTTGTTGGAAGACCTCTGATTGCTTCCTGTATCTCGTTGTAGGATATTGGCTTATTTAATTGGTTCACTTCTTTGCTCAGTTTGAGCAACTTGGATTTCTCTAAAAATGCATCCATTTCTGACAGGTTTTCTTCCTTTAGAGAGTATAACTTTTGAAAGTAGCCCATTAGGATTGTTTGGATATCTTGGGTACGTGTTATGATTTTTCCCGTGGCATCCCTAATCTTGTTAAAATGGGTTTCCTCTCTTCTTTTTTAAAATTAATCTTGCCAACGGTCCATCAATTTTGTTTATTTTTTCAAAGAACCAGCTTTTTGTTTGGTTAATTTTGGCTGTAATTATCTGATTTTCTAATTGCTTAATCTCTGCTCTTAATTTGGTTATCTGGCTCCGTCTAGTAACTTTAGGTTCCATTTTTTCATGTTTTTCTAGCTGTTTTAATTGCAACATGAGATTATTTACTTGGTCTGTCTCCATTTTCTTGATGTGGGCAATGAGGGCGATAAATTTACCCCTCAGGACAGCTTTTGCTGTGTCCCACAAGTTTCTTTGCGAGGTTTTTTTTTTTTTTTCATTTTCATTGAGTTGTAGGAAATGTTTTATTTCTTCTCTGATCTCTTCCATTACCCAAGCATTGCTAAGAAGTGTGCTGTTCAATTTGCATGTATTAGAGAAATTTCTGCGGTATGCTTTGTTATTGAGAACTAACTTGATTCCACTATGGTCAGATAGGATACAGGGGATTATGTCGTCCCTTTGTATTTGCTTAAGTTCCTTGCATGAACTATGATATAGTCTATTTTGGAGAAAGTTCCATGAGCTGCTGAGAAGAATGTGTACTGTGTTGTGTTACGGTGAAATACTCGGTAGATATCAGTTAATTCCGCTTGAAGTATGGCCTCACTTAATTTGGTAGCTTCTTTTCCAAACCTCTGGTTGGTAAGCCTGTCCTTTGGTTAGAGTGGTGTGTTGAGGTCTCCTAGTCTTATCGTATTGGGATCTATTTTATTCTGTAAGTCAATAAATGTAATCCAACTCATCAACAGAGCCTAGGTCAAGAATCACATGATTTTCACCACAGATGCAGAAAAGACCTTTGATAAAATTCAACATTTATTCATGCTAAAGGCTCTGGAGAAAATAGAAATAGCAGGAACATTTCTTAAAACAGTTAAACCAGTTATGACAGACCAATAGCCAATAATACACTTAATGGGGAAAAGCTACAACCAATTCTCCTAAAATCAGGAACAAGGCAAGGATGCCTACTGTCTCCACTGCACTTCAATATAGTCCTGGAACCCTTAGCCAGGTCAATAAGGCAAGAAAAATACATGAAAGGGATCCGCATAGGGAAAGAAGAGGTTAAACTATTACTTTTTGCAGACAACATGATACTATACATTCATGATCCCAAAAACTCCATCCCCAAACTTTTAGAAGTCATAAATCACTTTGGCAATGTAGCAGGATACAAAATAAACCCACAAAAATCAGTTGCCTTCCTGTACACTGACAATGTACAAGAAGAGAGGGAAATAAAGGGAGTAACCCCATTCACAATAACCTCCCCCAAAATAAAATATTTAGGAATTAACCAAATATGTAAAAGAACTATTTAATGAAAACTATAAAAAGATAAAGAAAGAAATTGCAGAAGACACTAGGAAATGGAAAGACCTCCCATGATCTTGGATAGGCCATCTTAATATAGTGAAGATTGCAATACTGCCAAAATTAATATACAAATTCAATGCATTCCTTATTAAAATCCTAATGACTTACATCACTAAAATACAGAAAACAGTCCAAAAATTCATATGGAACAACAAAAGACCTAGAATAGCCTAACCAATTCTAGGGAATAAAGGCAAAATGGGAGGGATATCCATGCCACACTTCAAACTATACTACAGAGCTATAATAATAAAGACAGCAGGGTACTGGCACAAAAACAGACCAGAAGACCAATGGAACAGAATAGAAGATCCAGAAATAAATTCACAGGCCTAGAGTCAGCTGATATTCGACAAAGGAGCCCAAGATATACAATGGAAGAAACACAGCCTCTTCAACCACTACTGCTGGAAAAACTGGGCTGCCACATGCAGAAAACTAAAAGTGGACCCCATCCTTTCACCATGAACCAACATCAACTCAAAATGGATTAAAGATCTTAACATTAAAACTGAATCTCTGAAACTACTGCAGGACAGAGTAGGAGAGACACTTGAACTAATAGGCACAGGAAGGAACTTCCTGAACAGAGTTCCAGGATCACAACAAATTGGAGAAAGACTCAACAAATGGGCAAACTTTAAAATATAAATCTTCTGCACAGCTAAATCTATTGCAACCAAGCTAGAAAGACAAATAACTAATTGGGAAAAAATATTTACCAGCAATATATCAGACAAGGGGTTAACATCCAGTATATACAGGGAACTCAAGAAACTAATCCCTCCTAAACCTAACAAACCAATTACTAAATGGGCAAGGGAAGTAAAGAGGGACTTCTCAGAGGAAGAAATAAAAATAGCAAAGAAACACATGAGGAAATGTTCATCATCCCTGTTGGTGAAGGAAATGCAAATAAAGACAACCATGAGATAACACCTTACCCCAGTCAGAATGTCACACATCCAGAAATCATCCAATGACAATTGCTGGAGGGTATGTGGAGAAATAGGAACCCTATTACACTGCTGGTGGGAATGTACACTTATACAACCACTTTGGAAAGCACTCTGGAGGGTCCTTAGAAAGATAAAGATTGACCTCCCTTATGACCCAGTCATACCACTTCTAGGCATCTACCCTGAACAACAGGAACCAATATACAAGGACAAGTGCACCTCAATGTTTATTGCAGCACTGTTCACAATAGCTAGGATATGGAAACCACTCAGATGCCCCAACACAAGTGAATGTATCCAAAAATTGTGGTATCTAAAAACAATGGAATATTATGCAGCCATTAGAAATGACAAAATAATGGCATTTGCAGGGAAATGGATGGAGCTAGAAGGTGATCATGTTGAGCAAGGTAAGCCAAGAGCAAAGAAACAAACGGTACATGGTCTCCCTGATAAGTGGATGCTAAATCCAAAATGTTAGGTGATACGACAAAATAACAGGACTTAAGAAACAAAGAACTCCCACTCATCTGGTCGAAACACTACTAAATATCCCCATACTGCTGATCACATGTATGTTGTATTGTGTACACTGTTATATGTTATAGACTGTGATAGACAATTTGCTCCAGGAAATTTAGAATGAACTTGTGCCTTAAATGAGCATCATTATTTCACAATACTGTGAAATTTGGGAAGTTATGTAATCACGTAATCACAATTTTTTTAAAAAAAGAACCTTGGGGAAGTAAGGAGGGCAGGGATGGTAGGAGGAAAACAATGGAGTTGGTAACAATGCTCAATAAGAAGTGTATTCATTACCTTGCTCATGTAACTGTAACCCTCTGTATAGTATCTTTACAATAAAAAATTATAAAAAAAGATCCAATCAACAGTAAAAAAATAAACTAAAAGCAATACAAAAAGACAAGGATGGACACTACATATTAATACAGGGAACAATACAAGAGGGGGATATTACCATCATCTACCTAACATTCCCCAAACATTGGTGCACCCAAATATGTTAAGCAAATACTCTCAAACTTACAGAATAAAATAGATCCAATATGATAATACTAGGAGACTTTAACACCCCACTCTCACCAAAGGACAGGTCTACCAACGAGAGTATTAGCAAAGAAGCTATCGAATTAATGAGGCCATACTTCAAGCAGAACTGACATTTACCAAGTATTTCACCCTAAAAACAACATAGTACACATTCTTCCCAGCAGCTCATGGTACTTTCTCCAAAATAGACCATATAATAGTTCATGTAAGAAACTTAAGCAAATTCAAGGGGATTGACATAATCCCCTGTATCCTATCTGACATTAGTGGAATCAAGCTAGTTCTCAATAACAAAACATACTGCAGAAATTACTAAAATACATAGAAATTGAACAGCTCACATCAAAGCAATGCCTGGGTAATGGAAGTGATTAAAGAAGAAATTTTAAAAATTCCTACAACTCAATGAAAATGAAAATGCATCGCAAAAACCTTTTGGGACACAGCAAAAGCTGTCCTGATGGACAAATTTATTGCCATCAGTGCCCAGATCAAGAAAATAGAGACAGACCAAGAAAATAATCTCATGTTGCAATTAAAACAGTTGGAAAAACATGAAAAAATGGAACCTAAAGTTACTAAACACAGCCAGATAGGCAAACTAAGAGCGGAGATTATTCAAATAGAGAATTGGAGAATCATAGCCAAAATTAACCAAACAAAAAGCTGATTGAAAAAACAAATAAAATTGATAGATATTTGGCAAGATTAATTTAAAAAAGAAGAGAGGAAACCCATATTAACAGGATTAGGGATGCCACGGGAAAAATCACAACACGTACACAAGATGCCCAAACAATTTTAATGGACTACTTTCAAAAGTTATACCCTCTAAAGAAAGAAAACCTGGCTGAAATGGATGCATTTTCAGAGAAATACAAGTTTCCCAAATTGAGCAAAGAAGAAGTAAATCAATTAAATAAGCCAATATCCTACAACGAGATACGGGAAGCAATCAGAGGTCTTCCAACAACAAAAAAAAGCCCAGGACCAGATGAATTCACAACAGAATTCTATACAATCTTTAAAGAAGAAGTAATACCTATACTCCTCAAGCTCTTCAGAGAAACCAAGAAGGAGGGAGCTAACCCAAACACATTCTACGAAGCCAATATCACATTCATCCCCAAACCAGGCAAAGACCCAACCAAAAAGGAGAATTACAGGCCAATGTCCTTGATGAACACAGGTGCAAAAGTCATGAACAAGATTCTAGCTGACAGAAAGCAGAAACACATAAAAAAACCATACACTAAAACCATGTAGGCTTCATCCCAGAGATTCAGGGATGGTTTAACATACGTAAGTCAATAAATATAATCCAACACATCAACAGAGCCAAGGTCAAGAATCATATGATTATCTCCACAAATGCAGAAAAAGTTTTTGATAAAATTCAACATTCATTCATGCTAAAAGCTCTGGAGGCAATAGAAATAGAAGGAACATTTCTTAAAACATTATAAGCAATTTACAACAGACCAATAGCTAATACTATACTTAATGGGGAAAAGCTACAACCAATTCTCTTAAAATCAGGAACAAGGGGGCTGGGAAGGTGGCTCAGTGGTAGAGCCCTTGCCTTGCATGCCTGAGGCCCTGGGTTCGATTCCTCAGCACCACATAAGCAAAAAGAACAAAGCCGGAAGTGGTGCTGTGGCTCAAGCCTTGAGCTGAAGAGCTGAGGGACAGCACCCAGGCCCAGAGTTCAGGCCCCATGCCCGGACCCCCAAAAAAAATCAGGAACAAGGCAAGGATGCCCACTGTCTCTACTCCTGTTCAATATAGCCCTGGAAGTCTTAGCCAGGTCAATAAGGCAAGAAAAAGACATTAATAGGATCTGTATAGGGAAAGAAGAAATTAAACTATCCCTTTTTGCAGATGACATCATACTATACCTTCACGATCCCAAAAATTCCATCCCCAAACTCTTAGAAATCATAAATCACTTCGGCAAAGTAGCAGGATACAAAATAAACCCCCCAAAACCAGTTGCATGCCTGTACACTGACAATGTACAAGCAGAGAGGGAAATAAAGGAAAGCAAGCCCATTCACAATAACATCCCCCAAAATAAAATATTCAGGAAGTAACCTAACCAAAGATGTAAAACAACTATTTAATGAAAACTATATAAAGTTAAAGAAAAAAATTACAGAAGACACTAGGAAATGGAAAGACCTCCCACGCTCTTGGATAGGCAGACAATATAGTGAAAATATCAATACTGCCCAAATTAATATACAAATTCAATGCAATTCCTATTAAAATCCCCATGATGTATATCTCTGAAATACAGAAAACAGTCCAAAAATTCATATGGAACCACAAAAGACCTAGAATATCCAAAACAATTCTAGCAAATAAAGACAACATGGGAGGTATATCCATGTCAAACTTCAAACTCTACTATAGAGCCATAATAACAAAGACAGCATGGTACTGGCACAAACACAGACCCGAAGAACAATAGAATAGAATAGAAGATCCAGAAATAAATCCACATGCCTACGGTCAGCTGACATTTGACAAAGGAACCAAAGACAGACAATGGAAGAAACACAGCCTCTTCAACCACTAATGCTGGGAAAACTGGGTGGCCATATGCAGAAGAATAAAATTGGCCACCAGCATATCACCATACACCAACATCAGCTCAAAATGGATTAAAGACCTTAGCATTAAACCTGAATCTCTGAAACCACTGAAGGCAGAGTAGGAGAGACACTTGTACTTATAGGCCCAGGAAAGAATTTCATGAACAGAGTCCCAGGGTCACAACAAATTGGAGTGAGACACGACAAATGAGACTACCTTAAAATAAAAAGCTTCTGCAAAGCTAAAGCTATCGCAACCAAGCTAGAAAGACAACCAATTAATTGGGGAAAATATTTACCAGCAATATATCCGACAAGGGGTTAATATCCAGTATATACAGGGAACTCAAGAAACTAATCCTTCCAAAACCTAACAAACCAATTACTAAATGGGAAAGGGAACTAAAGAGAGACTTCTCAGAAGAAGAGATAAAAATGGCCAAGAAACACATTAGGAAATGTTCACCATCCCTGGTTTTGAAGGAAATGTAAATAAAGACAACCATGAGATACCACCTTACCCCAGTCAGAATGTCCCACATCCTCAAGTCAGCAAATGACAAATGCTGGAGGGTATGTGGAGAAAGAGGAACCCTACTACAATGCTGTTGGGTATGTACACTCGTACAACCACTTTGGAAAACAGTCTGGAGGGTCCTAAGAAAGCTAAATATTGACCTCCCTTATGACCCAGTCATACCACTTCCAGGCATCCATCCTGAACCACAGGAACCAGTATACAAGGACACATGCACCTCCATGTTTATTGCCGTACTGTTCGTAATAACCAGGATATGGAAACAACCCAGATGTCCCACCACAGATGAATGGATCCCAAAATTGTAGTATCTATACACAATGGAATATTATGCAGCCATTAGAAATGACAAAATAATGGCATTTGCAGGGAAATGGATGGAGCTAGAAGGTGATCATGTTGAGCAAGGTAAGCCAAGAGCAAAGAGCCAAACAGTGCATGTTCTCCCTGATAAGTGGATGTTAAAACCAAAATGTTAGGTAATACAACAAAATTAACAGGACTTAAGAAACAAAGGACTTCCACTCATCTGGTCGAATCTCTACTAAATAACCCCATGCTGCTGATCACATGTATGGTAGATATGTGTACAATGGAGGGGAACCAGGAAGATGACATAGAAGTAGAGGGAATCAGGGAAAAACCCGTCAGCTGCACTGGACATTGACCAAAATGAACTAAGCAAGTTAACGGCAGGGATGAGAGGGAGAAAACAAGTGGGAAAAAGGGAACAGCTGATGTTATGCAAAACAAAAGAAATGTACATACCAACCAATGTGGAAGGAATAACTGTATCGCAAAGCTCATAGAACTCATAAATGTTATAGACTGTGATAGAAAATTTGCTCCAGAAATGTTAGAATGTGTTTGTGACTTTAACTGAGCATCACTATTCCACAATACTGTGAAATTATGTAACCACTTAAGTACAATAAAAATACCAAAAACTCTCCAGAAATCATTATAGATGTATACAACTAACTCTTGAATACATTTTGACATCAAAGTCATGCAATTCACTTGGAAGACTTCCATGGAATCCATTAATTGTTACAATAAGCTATTGTTGTTATTTGGATTGTGAAAATATTTAGTATGGAAACAAAGAATGCAATGGCATTTTTGAAATTTAATAAACTTAACCGAACAATTATGATTTAGGAGAGCAATTTGTGCAGCTTTGCAAAACTTCAAAGAGATAGTGATACATACTTATCCTTTTGGCAATATCAAATACAGTTTCTTCCAAGTTGTTCTTCAGACCTGATTTGACATAATGGTTCAACAGAAGCAGATCCAACATGTCTTTGCTATCTCTATTCCCAGCAGCAAGAAGCAAGGGGGCCATTGGTATCTGAATCATGATGAAGTAAGAAAAAAGCCACTCTAGTACTATTCCAGATATAATCACTGCGCAGGGTTGTCCAACCATCTACAGTTATTGCATGAATATCTGCCACTTGAGCCAACAACTCATGGACAGTGTCTAAGTGTCCACTGTAGGCTTCCTAATGAATATGCGTATACTCATCGTCATCTCTAGTATTCACTTGAGTGGCTTTTTTGGAAAGTAGTCTCCGCACTGTAATAACCTGATTATTTTCAGCAGCCCAAAGACGAAATTTGCATGGATCCTTCTCCATTTTTTTTGCAATTGATACCATTCCTCACTTTTTCATCATGTTCCTCATATTCCTAAGAATTGCCTAACTAGAGACTTTGAGTGACAGTGAGAATGAGGTGTCCATGTATTTCCCTAATAGTTCACATTAGTTGAACTGTTCAGAAAAATCCGGTGAATTTTCTGCATCTGTTTTTTCACCATGATTTATTTTCCCCTTTTCCATTTTTACTATTTGAAATTATTCTAACTGGAGAGAATGGAATTGATGAGAGCAGAGGAAAGATTTTCTTCCGTATTCAAAGATACAGACTGAGAATAAGGACCAGTAGTGTCTTCATGTGCAGCTTATTCTAGGAATGAGAAAAGATGAAACAATGCCCTCTATATAAATCATTTGGGAAATGGCAGAGCAGAAAGTAAAATGATGCAACCAAAAATATAAAAGCAAAATAAATTACAATAATTATAGAGCAATCCTCTTATCTATGAGAAACATTAAAGAGAGGAAGAGAGACGATGTGCAATGACCTAGATAGCCACAAATGCATGCCTCTGATTAATTTATAGAGCAAACAGAATTTTATGTTTTAAAAAAGATGGAAATAAAATTTATGCATTTACTTGAATTTGGTAAATACATTTTTAGCAGCCTACATGAAGAGACGTAGGTTTAATCTTATTGCAGACAAGAATCTAAATTCTTGATAATTCTAGGAACAGATCTGAATGAAATCAGTTGAATCACACTTTGCATGTAAAATGAAGGAATAGGTCCAGGCTAGGAAAGCAGCAAAAGGAGGTAGGCCGATTGTATCTGTGACAAAACTTTGTGGAAAATGGTATTGAGCATTACTTATGTTGATTCACTTGCACTGGAAGCATGATTCTGGACAATTGCTTACTGATTCTCAACTATTGCTTTGATCATTATATTCTCCAAAAAGACAAAGTGAGATTTAATTGATAGCAAAGAACTACTAATACATTTTTATTTCGCATTAAGCACCTTCAATCATTGAAACCACATGAAGAAAATAGACAGGCCTATTTTTTTAGATGAAAACAAGTGTCTTTAAAAAACAAGGAATGTAACTAGTCATGTAAAGGACTTCTATTTTAGTAACATTATACATTTTTTTTTCTAATTTTGGGTACCAATAAATAATGGATCTATTAGAAAGCTCTTAAAACTCATGTGTCCAATTGTGAATTCTCTTATACTATATCATGGTATTTTTTGGTGTATGTTCTTAAGAAGAAATTTACATTACTAACTTGAATTTCTGACAGGACAAAATCATCACTGTACATCTTGCTTCTATACTCTCATTTTTAAATTACTATCTAAGTATGTGCATTAGATAAATACAGAGGAAAAAGCAAAAGCCACACTGGTGGCTCATGTCATTAATCGTAGCTAATCAGAAAGATGAAGTCTGAGGACTGTGGTTTGAAACCAGATCAAACAAAAAAAAGTCCATTAGATTCTGCTTTGAAAGAAACCAACAGAAGCTAGAACTGGAGCTGTGGTACAAGCAGTAAAATGATATCCTTGAGAAAACTAAAACAAAAAAATAACAAATTCTGGGACAGAGACAGGGCCTGAGTTCCAGCTTTAGTATTAGCACCAAACAAATAATTGAATTAATTAGTTAATTAAGTAATTAAATATAAATAAAGTGGTCACATGTGGATAGGCAGGTAAAATGTAACATTTGTGGTGACTGGATTGTGTTTTATTTTGTAGTAAGGCAAATTATCATTTGTACTAATCATTAATTTTTTATTTGAACTTTTTTGTACAATAAATCATGAATTTAGCATGCATGTATAGGTGTGTGTACATGTATGCATATGTGTGTATGTGTATATGTGTGCATGTGCTGTTGCAATGTTGCTTGCCAATGTGGACAGGGTGAGGCTGAAAAGAGCTAACTTTGTTGCAATGTTTTTATTTATCAGAATTCTGTCATGTCATTTCAGTTGGACCACTCTTTTCTACATTTTATTTGTCAAATAATATCATCAGAATCAAAGGATTTACCATATTAAGTTAGATAAAAGAGACTGCTTTCAGCTCTTATTATATGTTAGGTGAGAAGATTCAGACATATTTAGGTAGTAAATTAGAGCTATATGATGACTGTCGTTACAAAATAAGTATTTGACCTCTTAAATTTGTTATACTTTTAACATATGCTCATGGAGTGAGTTTGACCAACTGGACCAAATAGGTATTGCTTTCTGGTTATTCCCACGAAACACAAAGTGGATAAACTCTTTCTGGCTTTCTGTTGAAAATAACTTTCTTTGTAAGATCATATCTATTCACACTACGAGGTAATCAACCCAATATTTATCAATTTTGAATAACCCATCATATTGACTGAACATCGGTATTGTTGATATGCTTGTTATATATTTCTTTCAAAAACGAACAAAAAGCATGTGTCATCTCCACAAAGTGGATGTATCTGAAGTTGTTTTGTACATGCAAAGGGCTAATGGCTCTTTTGTGGGAGTAACTATCGCAACTTAACAAATAAGGCTTTTCGAATATCTTTTCCAATATAAATAACATCCCAGAACGAGTCTTGCAATTTCAGAAAACCCTTTGAATATTTTAGTATAATTTCATTTCCTTGACTATAGAGCTAAAGACATTTCTGAAATAAATATTGGTAAGATCTGAAAAAGGAAGTGGGTATATAGACATTTTATGCATAATCTTATGAAAATCTAGTTTTTATGAAACTAAATGAAATAGAATAAAAGAATGTAAGTGAATTTGGTAAGCTAATTATTAGTTTAACTTTGTTTTCTATTAACACAGTCCTTTGAATGTAGATGATGCAGTTAAATTATTTCTTTGTGTTTCTGTACTTCAGTTATTTTTCATATCATTGTAGTTATGGGAGTGAATTAGTAGTATAAATAAAGGTCCTTTAAAATGATTAGGATTAATCTTGTGCTTTGTGTCCTAGTCCCAAGAAAATGAGTTATTTTCAAGTGTTAATAATTTATAATTGAATCTTCATTTCATAAGAAAATTTTTAAAATGCAGTAGTATTGATGACTTTTAAAACCAATTGTATTGACAAGTTGGAGAGTCTTTAATTCATGCTTAGGTCTTGGGTCTATGATTTTTAACCTCTTGTTCCTGACATTAATGATAGTTCAGACTGCATTTTTGGGTATATGAAAGGTAAAATATTTATCTGGGGTCAAAGGTGATTTTTATATCAGTCTTGATTTAATAACATTTTATTTTATATATTTTTTTAAATTTTTGGTTGTGGGGCCTAAACTCCACTTCCAGCTTTTTCTGTTTATGTGGTGCTGAGGAATCGAACCCAGGGCCTCATGCATGCAAGGCAAGCATTCTACCAATGAGCCACCTTCCCACCCCTTAATAACATTTTAAAATAGTACATTTTCCTCAGAATATTGGGTATAAAAAGCAATCAAAATATTTATAATGGTAAACAATCTAGGTGAGCTACAATGTGGAAATGATTGGTCCATAACACCTGCAGTCTGTTTCCATCGGGAATTGGGCAGGACACTCTTTCGGTATGACTGTGTTAAACAGAGATGGGGTCCCCAGGCAGTGCAGTGTTGAGTGAAGGGATAGAATATGATTTCTACTATTTTGAGCTAGAAATCAAGAATGTTATACTTTAGCAGTTCCTTTCACCAGGGATGTTTGAATTGATTATGAGCTTGGAATTTTCATATTATAGCTACCTATTTTCTAACAAAGATAATGTCACATATTATTAGAGTGTACACAATAATTCTGGGAAATTTTCCTAGAATTAGTAGACTAAGTGCTGGTATTTTAGTCATAAAATAAAATGAGGTTATTTGATAGAGTGGGAGATGGGCCTCAGGCTAACACTTACCATGCGTGCAATGCTGTACTAGTAATTCCAATTCTGAAGATTTCAATAACATCATCAGAGAATTAAAAATGGAAGTAGTTCCACTTTATGGGATTATTGTGAGGATTAAGTTAGATACCATAGGTAAAGTACTTGGAAAAACTATCATTCAGCATTTGATACTTTCTACCTGTTATTTTATCATGTGATGAATTCTAACATTTTTTACTGTGATTTTTATATTTTGTCTATTTACATTATGCAATGTGATATATTGATATTCATTGCATTGGTCAGTTTTCTGACATTATGAGGAAAATACCTGCAAAGAAAATTTCTGAGGAGGAAACTATTATATTGAATCATGGTTTAAGAGAATGCAGTTTAAGATCAGATGTCTCCATTTTTTTAATTATATTTTTATTAAATAGTAGTTCAAAAGAATTTCCATTCCACAAATCAGGTTATAAGTACAATGTATCTTTACATAACTTATACATTCTCTTCCAAACCTCACCCCACTTTCATGTTTTTTAGTTGAATATTATGCCTTCACTCTCTTCCTCCATAACTCTCTTTATTCCTTCCCTTTGACTTCCGCTCACATCTTCCAAGTGATAGATATCTGGTATTCATTTTGTTGGATTAAAAGTTCAATTTTATAAGAAATTACACCTTTTAAATACTCCTCTGCAAATAGCATGCTTTGGTTAATACTGTTGTGTAATTGTAACCACTCTGTATGGTATTTTCACAATAAAAAAATTACTGATTTATGGTCAATAGATTTGAAAAGTATGCCATGACTTTATGAAATAAAAATAGAATCTTAAATGGGTGTAGTGGCACTATTACCTCCCTAGATTTAAAAAAAGTTCTTATACTACTACCTAAATCCTTATACAAAAATTTAAAAATTTTAAATAAAAAATGATTATCAAACTAAATGTGAGATATAAAAACATATAAAACATAAACATAAAAATTCATGGCATTGGATCAGTAAGGTTTCTAAAATATGACATGGAAAGCATTAGTGGGTAAAGAAAAGCAAGAATGAACTGGATAATATCAACTTATAATCTTTCATAATTCAAAGGACAATATAAAACAAGTGAAAACATATCTAACAGATAGAGGACACATATTTGTTAATGCTACAATGTTAATGCTACAATGATTCTAAGTCTAAGTATTTTCATATCTTCTAATTCCATATAACTTTATCCCAAATAGGATATTTCTTTAAAGAACATATGTAAATAGTAGGAGCATATGAAATAAGTTCCTCTTTAGTATCCAAGAATAAATAAAGAGAAAACTCACTAGTAGGACCATCATCTAAAAAGATGACACAAAAATAGTAATACACTTGTGGAGAAATTGATATACTCCACATAGCAAATGAATTTGTATAATACTTCAATCATTAAAGCAAGCAAGTTTTCAAAAGGTCAAAGAGAATTGAATAGGTTCTATCCATTACACGTCTATGTATGTATTAAAGAGAAGTAAAAAACTTGTTTGGACAGGGAATGTGGTTGATTGAGAATGCACTTGAATACTCTGTGTGAGACCCTGGAAATAATCCCAAAAAACAAATTTTGAAAAGGATCACTATAGAGGATGCATGCCTGACAAATTCCTGTAAATGAATTTTATATCTACTCTAATGTCTCTTCTAAAATTTACAGTATTTCTATTTGAAGAAAAGCAAATTTGTGAAAATTAGGCTTGGAAAACCTATGATTGTACAATTCATTTCCAAAGCACTAAAATGCATACTATAAAAGGAGATAATATATTTCAAGTGAATTACATGTCAGCAAAAAAACTATTGTTAAAATACTTCACACAAAATGCAGAATACCTAAAAAGATATTTTCTGTGTTTGCTTAAAAACTTAGTAAACTGCAACATTTAAAACAATAATATGATTTCCGTTCATTTTGAGGATTTTTTGTCTGTTTATTTTGAGTTTATTCAGAGCTAACTCAATTAAAAAGTGTATGTGATAACTGGAATAACTAGAAATTAAGCAACACTTATAAATAATTGATAACCTTTTCTGGAAGAAACTTTTGGCAAATGACAGAAGACACAAATCTATGCATCTGCATCTTATGAAAGCCATTTGTTACTTGGTCAATCCAATTGTTTTTCTCTACTTTGCTAGGAAAAAAGTATTCTCAAGATAAGAGCCAATAGCAGTGAAAAGAAACAAAATACAATATCATCTTGATTTATTTGTGAAAGTAACAAATGAAATAAACAATTCCACTTAAGGGATTCTAATATTAGTATCTATGAAGATGTTCCTGAATGTCAAAATCCATTGAATTTTGGGAATTTTAATTTCTATGAACATATGAAAACTAGAACAAGAAAAGATATATAGTCTTAGAGCAAACCAGCCTTGGAATAATTTTCTCAATTGCTTGAAATTACATAAGAATTGATATTCCTTTCCATTGGAAACATTTAAAAATGTTTATCATTTATTATAATTCAAATACGAAGCAAGAGTAATTTTATATAACCATTATAAATATCATTCTATTACTATCATAAAATAGAATGACAAACCACTCACAATATATTACCTACCGATCATTATTCTTAATTCCTAATCATTACCTAAATATCTTAAACAATCTAAATAGTCATGTCTTTAACATAGACATAAATATTCTATACTTTTTACTTAACATTTTCCAGGGGCATTTATTCATGTTTCTAAGAAATGTTCACAGCAGTTAAAAGATGCTTTTGTGAAATTAATGTGATACATTTTGTTGTTGTTGTTGTTTGAAAGGCCTGGGCATTATCCCTAAGCCTTTTTATGCTCAAGGACAGCAATCTCCAATTTGAGACACAGAGCTAATTCATGTTTTTAGTGGTTAATTAGAGATAAGAATCTAAGAAGTACTTTTCTGTTTCAAACACATTTCTAAGATCTCATTACCCAGGTCGAATTATAAGAGTGAGTCACTGGCACTTGGTGTGATGTGTTTTTTTTATTTTAATTATGTTTTAAGATTTTTGTTTCACTATAGTGCACATCATTCTACACATAAATTTAGATATATGTATATATTTCTGATGAAAATCTCTAAAAATATATGTCATTCTACACATAATATTAATGTTTGTATATACATGTATTTCTGAAGACAGACTTTCTAAAAATTTTTGCTATTTTTGACCTTTTATATTTCAAAGAAAGATATGCAGTCTATTTTTGTGAAAGTTTCCTAGAATAAAATAACTAATATTTCAATGGAAAGTATAGCTTTTACTTTCAAGGGAATTTTAGATATTCTTATGACATTGTAGTAATATTTACAGTATATTACTTGAAAAATTCTGTCCAAACTCTTAAATATTTATGTGTAATGAGGCAGAGAGAGGAATTTAATTCATACTGGTTAGGAATTAGGAATGCTTCAAAAATTTATTCCATAATCTGTTATAAGCTCACAGTCAAGCTACTTGATATGGTTTAGTTTTTTGTTTCTTTATTTGTTCAAAATTTTAATATGGACGCATGCACAGTGTTAACATTAAAAATATTAATCAAAAGACAAATAATAGCAAAATCATAGGAACATATAAGACTTTCATTAATTAGCACTTATGATGCTAATAAAAATTTTGATAAAGATGATGATGATGACCACAGTGTAGCCTGACAATGATAAGGTGATTGAAGAGGAAAAAACTTTACAATTCTTTGAAGTAGATTTCCCACATTGAATACATAGTTATAAACTGAATTGGATTACATACAATAATAACAAGAGGAGAGTTTCAATACCAGGAAATAAAATTACATTAATAGGTAGAGACAGTAAAAACCCTAATGTTATTTCTGCAGTCTCTCTAATGCATACTCACTTTTATTTTTTAATGTGAAAATACTGTACAGAGCAGTTACAATTACTTGGCAAGTTAGTGAGTACATATATTATCAAGCATTGTAGCCTCCTCCTTTGTTTACCCTTCCCATCGCTTCCCATCCTCCCTTCCCCCCACCCAATCCTCCACCACACCCAAGTTGTAAAGTTCGTTTTTGACATGACAGCTTGTAATTTTTATTGTTGCAACAGGTCCACCTGTATCCTTATTTAAACGACTTGTTTTTCCCCTTCCCCTCCACAAATTATACCGACATAAAATACAGTGAAAGCACGGGTTATACTGTGGGGACATGCAAAGCAACAAAGAAATAATTTTATAATTGCGTTAGAAACAAATGCATGAAAGAAAAAAATATTTAAAATACAAATCTTAGGTTCATTTTCCTAACATCACATTATCTGATCTTTTCTGCTTGACTCATACATATACTAGATATTGCAAATAAGGGAAATCATGGGACCTATGTTTCTTTGGGCTTAGCTTACTTCACTTAATATAAGTTTTTCCAAGTCTTTCCATTTCCTAACAAATGGGCAATGTCATTCTTTCTGATGGAGGCATAGAATTCCGTTGTGTATATATACCACATTTTCTTGATCCATTCATCTACTGAGGGGCATCAGGGTTGGTTCCAGATCTTAGCTATGGTAAATAATGCTGCAATAAACGTAGTTGTGCTGGTAGCTTTAATTTGCTCTTGTTTGTAAACATTTGGGTAAATGCCCAAAAGTGGGACTGTTGGGTCATAGGGGAGCTCTATGTAGAGTCTTTTGAGGAACATCCATACTACTTTCCAAAGTGGTTGAACAAGTTTACACTCCCACCAACAATGAAGTAAGGTTTCCTTCTTTCCACATCTCCTCCAGCATCTGTTGTTATTAGAGTTTTTGATTTTTGCCATTCTAACTGGGGTGAGGTGGTACTTCAATGTTGTTTTGATTTGCATTTCTTTTATGGCTAGCGAGGTTGAGCATTTCTTCATGAGTTTATTGGCCATCCTTCTTTGTACTTCAGAGAAGTTTCTCTTTAAGTCTTTTGCCCGCTTACTTATTGGACAATTATTTCTTTGAGGATTTGTTGTTGGGGGATATAATTTTTTGAGTTCCATGTATATTTTAGATATGAAACCCTTGTCCGTTGTATGGCTAGTGAAGATCTTCTCCTAATCTGTGGGCTTTCTATTGATCTTGCTAGCTATGTCCTTTGCCATGCAGAAGCTCTGCAACTTCATGCAATCCCATTTGTCCAACCTTTCTTTGATTTGTTGTGTTTCCAGGTCGCTATTAAGGAAATTTTGGCCTGCGCCAAGGAGACTTAGGGTTTCTCCTATTCCATCCTGTAATTTTTTCAGAATGTCTTCATGACTCCTAGGTCTTTGATCCATTTGGAGTTGATTCTGGTGCAGGGTGATTTATAAGGGTCTAGCTTAATTTTCTACAAGCAGTTAACCAATTTTACCAGCACCATTTACTGAAGAGGCTATCTTTCTTCCATTCTAATTTTTTAGCTCCCTTATCAAAGATTAGATGGCTATAGGTCTGTAGGTTCATTTCTGGGTTTTCAATTCTATTCCATTGGTCCTGAGGTCTGTTCTTGTGCCAATACCAAGCTGTTTTGATTAATATGGCTTTATAGTAGAGTTTGAAATTTGGTATTGATTTTCCTCCAGCAGTGTTCTTTCTTTTGAATTGCGTCTTCTATTTCCTTGAAGAATGACGTTGGAATATTGATAGGTATCGCATTGAATTTGTAGACAGCCTTGGAATGTATTGCCATTTTCACGATGTTAATCTTTCCAATCCAGGAGCTTAGGAGTTTTTGCCATTTTCTACGTTCTGTTTTGATTTCCTTTTTCAATTTTTTAAAGTTTTCGTCATAGAGGTCCTTCACTTCTTTGGTTAAGTTAATTCCTAGGTATTTATTTTTTGTGGGACTATTAGAAATGGAGTTGCATTCCTAATTTCAACCACATTATTGTCATTGTTGGCATACTGAAAAGCCATTGTTTTTTGAGGGTTAATTTTAAAACCTGCTAATTTGCAAAAGTTTTGAATCAGCTTGAGTAATTTGGGAGTGGAGTCTATGGGATTCTTTAAGTACAAGATCATGTCATCTGCAAAGAGAGAGAGTTTTATTTCTTCTTTCCCTATTTGGATCCCCTTTATGTTTGCATCTTGTCTTATTGCTGTAGCTAGACATTCTAATACAAGGTCGAAGAGAAGTGGAGATAGTGGACATCCTTGTCTTGTTCCTGAGTTAAGAGGAAATGACTTTAGTTTTTCACCATTAAGTATAATGCTGGCTGTAGGTTTGTCATATACAGCCTTTATTGTATTGAGGAATGTTCCATGGATTCCTAATTTTTCCAAAACCTTCATCATAGAGGAGTGTTGGATCATGTCGAATGCTTTTTCTGCATCTATTGAGATAACCATGTGGTTCTTATTCTTGCTCCTGTTGGTGTGATGAATAATATTAATTGGTTTGCCTATATTGAACCAGCTTTGCATCCCTGAAATGAATCCTGTTTGATCATGGTGTATGATTTTTTGGATGAATTGTTGAAGTCTATTGGCCAAAACTTTGTTGAGAAGTTTTGCATCAATGTTCATCAAAGAAATGGGTCTATAGTTCTCTTTCTTTGAAGAGTCCCTGCCTGGATTTGGGATGAGGGTTATGATGGCTTCATAGAATGTGTTCGGTGGTGAACTTTCTCTTTCAATTTCATTGAAGAGTTGGAGGACTATTGTTGGGAGCTCTGCTTTGAAGGCCTGGTCCTGGACTTTTCTTAGCTGGGAGGTCTCTTTTTGCTGTTTCTATTTCAGTGCTTGATATGGGCCTGTAAAGATGGTTTAACTCATCTTGGTTTAGTTTTGGCATGTCAATAATTGCTAGGAAAAGGTCCATTTCTGCCAAGTTCTCAAACTTATTAGCATAAAGTTTTGAGAAGTATTCCCTTAAAATATTCTGAATCTTGGTTGTTTCCGTTGCGATGTTTCCATTCTCCTCTCTGAGTTTATTTATTTGGATGTGTTCTCTTCTTTTTCTGATAGGATTTGCTAAGGATTTGTCAATTTTGTTAATTTTTTCAAAGAACCAACTCTTTGTTTTCTTGATTCTTTTTATACTTTTTTGGATTGTAATTCATTTCATTCTGATTTAATTTTAATTATTTCTTTCCATCTACTGGACGGGGTTTATCTTGCTGCTCTTTTTCAAGGAGGTTCAGATGTCTCATAAAATTGTAGGTTTCAGATCTCTCCAATTTGTTGATGTAGGTGTTCAGAGCTATAAACTTGCCTCTGAGTAATGCCATAGCTGTGTCCCAGAGGAGCAGGTAATTTTTGTGCTCGAACATTTGAATTTCCTTTCTAATCTCTTCCTTGACCCATTCGAGATTCAGCAGTGTGTTGTTCAGCCTCCATGTGACACTGGACATTCTTTGGTGGCTTTTGGTGTTGAGTTCTAATTTTATTCCCTTGTGGTCAGAGAGAATGCAAGGGATAACTTCAATGTTTCTGAATTTGGACTAGTTTGTTTTGTGGCCTAAAATATGGTCTATTTTAGAAAATGTTCCATGTGCTTCTGAGAAAAACATGTATTCTGATGCTGCTGGCTGAAATATTCGGTAGATGTCTGTTAAATCTAGTTGATCTATGCAGTTGTTTAGATCTGTGGTTTCTCTGTTGAGTTTTTGCCAAGTTGATCTATCTAGTGGGGAGAGTGGTGTGTTAAAATCCCCAACCATTAATGTCTTTGGATTTGTGTGGGATTTGAAGGAAAGTAGTGTTTCTTAGATAAATTTGGGTTCTCTGTTGTTTGCAGAACAGATATTTAGAATTGTAATATCCTCCTGAAGGAGAGATCCCTTAATTAGTATGTAGCAACCTTCTTTATCTCTTATTACAAATTTTAATTTGAAGTCTATTTTATCTGGTATTAGGATTCCAACTCCCGCCTGTTTATGCGGTCCGTTTGCTTGGTAGATTTTGTTCCAATATTTAACATTGAAAATGTGTTTGTTTTTACGGGCAAGGTATGACTCGTGAACGCAGCAGATAGAAGGATCTTGTTTTATAATCAAACTAGACCGTCTATGTCGCTTAATTGGAGAGTTAATTCTGTTAATGTCAACAGATAGGACTTAGAGGTATTTGGGAGTTCCTGCCTTGTTATCCACCTTCTTGGGCGCTGCAAAATCTGGGTCCTTCGTATAGTTCTTGGATTATCAGTTTGGGTGCAGTTTCTTGGTAGTTATTGTGGTCTTGTTGGTTTTCTATGTGTAGGACGTCTTTAAGAAGCTTTTGTAGGGCTGGTTTGGTGGAGATGTATTGTTTCAATTTTTCTTTGCTATGGAAGGTTTTTATTTGGCCTTCAGTTATGAAGGAGAGTTTAGCTGGGTACAGTATTCTTTGTTGATAGTTGTTTGTTTATAAGGCATGGCATACATCATTCCAGGCTCTTCTTGCTTTGATTGTCTCTGCTGAGAAATATAAGGTGATTCTAATTGGTTTCCCTTTATAGGTAATTAATCTTTTCTCCTTAACAGCTTTAAGGACCTTTTCCTTGGTCTGAATTGATCCTGTGTGGATTATAATGTGATGGTGGGATGTCCTATTCTGGTCTGGTCTATTTGGAGTTCTAAAAGCTTCTTGTATTTGAATAGGCCTATCTTTTTACATGTTTGGGAAGTTCTCTGCTAGGATCCTGTTAAACAAATTTCCTAGACCATTAACTTGTGTTTCTAGGTGCTCCCTGCACCCATTTTCCTTAGATTAGGCCTTCTTAGGTGTCTTCCAAATGTTGGATAGATCTCTCATATTTCTTGGATTTGTCTTGGATGGTTGTATGTTCTTTCTCTATAATGTCTAAGCTGTCTTCGATCCCCGAGATTTGATCTTCTGCATGGTCTAACCTGCTGTCAAGACTTTCTACTTCGTTTTTTATTTCTTTTCCTTCTAGTTGGTCAGTTTTGATGGCTTCAAATTCTTTGTTGATGCTTTGTTTTAGATCTTGTATGAACTTCTTTACTTCCTTACTATATATTAATGGGCTACGATCCACAAAGAAGAATTTGGTAAACCAGAAATTACTAGGTTTAGTAAGAGATGAAAGTAAAAAATAAGAATAGAGTGATGTAGGAAGGCACAGGGTGTGTTAACTAAGTCTTAATCTCAAAGCAGGAAATAGGTTGGATAGGATGAAAGTAGACAGAGAGAAAAAAGAGAAGAAAGAGAAAGGGAACAAAAAGATGCGAAAAAAATAGAAAGGTAAAAATTAGAAATATTTTACAGGTTTCGAAAACACACTATTCAGAGAAGAACATGAATATAATGAGAGAAGGGGAGGGATATAAAGGAGATGTGAAAAACTTAAAAATAAAAATATTTAAAATATTATTTAGGTATAAAGAGGTAGTACTGCTATTAAGGAATTTAAGTCTCAGAGGTTTTGAATTGAGTAATAAATTTGTGGATTAAGTGTGTACAGAATGGGGGATAAGGTCTAATAATCAACTATGGGTTTATCTGATGATGTGCAGAACAGCAATTAAGTCACATAAATAACAAAAGAGAAGAAAAGGTGAAAAGGATAAGAAGGAAAGAAAAAGATATCAGAAGTTTGGTACAGCTAAACAAAAAACAAAACAAAACAAAAAAACAAAACAAAAAAAAGAGAAGAAAAACGCACACACACTTATACCCCTAAAATAAAATTCTAAGAGGAAAAAAAATTACTAGAAAACAATTTTTTCAAATAGGTAAAAATTAAAGATTAAAATAAATGTTTAGAAAAAAAATTTTTATAAAAGGTACAACAACAAAAAAAAATTCTTTGATTTTTTTGGGAGAGGTGGGAAAAATCCTTTGTCTCCCTTATGTCCATAACCAGCCTCTTGTTGGAGTCTCTAGTCTGCTTGTGTTCCTGTGGCTTGGTTGGTTACTTAAGTCAGTTTCTTTGAACAGGCAGAAAAATGCTCTGCGATCCTCCTCCCAGGTTAGTTCAATGGGAGGAGATGGCTTTTTCCTGGAGTTTGGAGATGCTGTGATTAGGCTAGGTTCGGGGTAGAGTTGAGACCTTTCAGCAAACAGTAGCTTTTCCCGGGGGCTCATTTGTGAGAAACTCACAGAGCCCAACCTGGAGCCACTCTCAGTGTTTATGTTTACTGAATTACAGTTGATTATTGAGGCTGCTAAAGGGAGGAGGAGCCTCTGGGTCTGATTACCTGGTGAAGAAAGACCCTCCTGGTGCTGGCACCCGAGCTGGGTGACTTTTTCCGGGGTGTAGCTGAGTCTGGCAGGTCAGGTTAGGCTCTTGTGACTTGCTAGATGACACTAGATTTATTCCAGGGCTTAAATTGGAGTTAGCAGCTCCGCCGAGTTTTGTCGGTATCCAATATGGAGATCTCCGGTACTGGGGGGGCGGGAGGGGTGGCCTTCCCTCCTCTGCTCCCTGAGAAGGAGTCAGGAAGTCAGTCTTCTACTCATGCCAAGTCTTGCTTCCTGGGTCATCTCTGGTCTGGGAACTGCAGGATGAAGATGTCCGCTCCTTGTCTGTTCTTGCTGGTGTTGAGTGGAATTCGCTGGTCCGCTGTGTCTGTCTCCTTCCTCCTGGACTATCTGTGACTCAGGTATGGCGTCTGCAGTTGCCGCCGCCACCCTGTCGTTGCCGCGGTGGCTGCTGGCAAGTGCTCAGGGCTTTCTCCTTTCCTGTATTTTCTCTCTCTGGCCTAGCTCTCTGTCCTGTGATGGCACACTTGGTGTGATTCTCTGTCTTAGGACTCTTCACTGGAACTCTAAAACTACTTTCTATGCAAGAGCTTGTTTAGCCTCCAGCTTTTCCTCCACCATCTTCCCAGAACTCATGATAAACCTACTCACTTTTCTTGGTGGTATTGTGTTCTTATAAATAAAATCGTTTACTTCCACATTTTGATATACTAAGATATAGTTTTCAACCCAGTATGATTAATTCAAATAACATTCTCCTATAGGTAGTATTCAATAACCAATGTTTCCAATAATTTATTAAGAGTATGTCCTTCAGTACAGCTGTGAACACATGGCACAATTTACATAATACCACTTACATATCTGTAGTTACCATTAAAGGACCCAGGCCATAGAGCCAGGAGTTAAAATTTATTTTTATTTCTGCATGAAACAACTTGTGACTTTAAACCAACAAACTGAATTTGACTCTTTCCTTATGCGTAAGCTAAAGTGGAAAATGTAAGGACTCTTCACTTTTTTTCTTGCTCTAGAAGTCAACAAATATTCTTCAATATTTCTGGTAGATTACATCCATTTACAGATGAGAAATGTAAGGCCAATGTAGTGAGTAGCTTCATAGAATGTGTTTGGTAGTGAACTTTCTCTTTCAATTTCATAGAAGACATGGAGGAGTATTCGTGTGAGCTCTGCTTTGAAGGCCTTGTAGAATTCCTCTGTAAAACCATCTGGTCCTGGACTTTTCTTACCTGGGAGGTCTGTTATTGCTGTTTGTATTTCAATACTTGATATGGGCCTGTTAAGATGGTTTAACTCATCTTGGTATAGTTTTGGCATGTCAATATTTGCTAGGGAAAGGTCCATTTTTGACAAGTTCTCAAACTTGTTACCATAAAGTTTTGAGAAGTATTCCCCTATAATATTCTGAACCTTGGTTGTTTCCGTGGTGATATTTCCATTATCCTCTCTGAGTTTATTTATTTGGGTTGGTTCTCTTTTTTTCTTTTAAGATTTGCTAAGGGTCTGTCAATTTTGTTAATTTTTTCAAAGAACCAACTCTTTGTTTTGTTGATTCTTTCTATAGTTCTTTTGGATTCTAATTCATTTAATTGATTTAATTTTAATTAAATCTTTCCATCTACTGGATTGGGGTTTATCTTGCTGCTCTTTTTCAAGGAGGTTTAGATGTGTCATTAAATTGTTGGTTTCAGATCTCTCCAATTTGTTGATGTAGGAGTTCAGAGCTATAAACTTGCCTTTGAGTACTGCCTTAGCTGTGTCCCAGAGGAGCTGGAAATTTGTGTGCTCATATTTGTTGAACAGCATGAACATTTGAATTTCCTTTCTAATCTCTTCCATGACCCACTCGTGAGTCAGCAGTGTGTTGTTCAGCCTCCATGTATTACTGGACTTCTTTGGTGGCTATTGGTGTTGAGTTCTAATTTTATTTACTTGTGGTCAGAGAGAATGCAAGGGATAACTTCAATGTTTCTGAATTTGGAAAAGTTTGCTTTGTGGCATAAAATGTGGTCTATTTTAGAAAATGTTCCATGTGCTGCTGAGAAAAACGTGTATTCTGATGCTGCTGGGTGAAATATTCGGTAGATGTCTGTTTAATCTAGTTGACCTATGCAGCTGTTTAGATCTGCGGTTTCTTTTAAGTTTTTGCCGAGTTGATCTCTATAGTGGGGGGAGTGGTGTGTTAAAATCCCCAACAATTAATGTCTTTGGATCTATGTGGGATTTGAGGGAAAGTAGTGTTTCTTGGATAAATTTGGTTCCTCCATTGTTTGGCGAATAGATATTTAGAATTGTAATATCCTCCTGAAGGAGAGATCCCTTAATTAGTATGTAGCGACCTTCTTTAACTCTTGGCATGAATTTTAATTTGAAGTCTATTTTATCTGATATTAGCATTGCAACTCCGGCCTGTTTATGGGAGCCGTTTGCTTGGTAGTTTTTGCTCCAGCCTTTAACATTGAAAATTGTTTGTTTTTATGAGCAAGATGTGACTCCTGAGTGCAGCAGATAGAAAGATCTTGTTTTTTAATCCAACTAGACAGTCTATGTCGCTTATTTGGAGAGTTAATCCATTAATGTTGATAGATAGAATTGAGTGGTATTTGGGAGTTCCTGCCATGTTATCCACCTTCTTGGGGGCTGTGAAACCTGGATTCTTCCTATGGTTCTTGGAGTTTTAGTTTGGGTGCAGTTTCTTCTCCTTTATTGTGGTCTAGTTGGTTTTCAATGTGTAGGACAACTTTAAAAATGTTTTGTAGGGATGGTTTGGTGAAGATGTATTGTTTCAATTTTTCTTTGCTATGGAAGGTTTTATTTGGCCTTCAGCGATGAAAGAGAGTTTAGCTGGGTACAGTATTCTTGGTTCATAGTTATTTGTATTTAGGGCTTGGCATACATCATTCCAGGCTCTTCTTGCTTTGATTGTCTCTGCTGAGAAATCTGAAGTGATTCTAATTGGTTTCCCTTTATAGGTGATTAATCTTTCTCCTTGACAGCTTTAAGGATCTTTTCCTTTGTCTAAGTTGATCCTTTGAGGATTATAATGGGACAGTGGGATGTCCTATTCTGGTCTGGTCTATTTGGAGTTCTAAAAGCTTCTTGTATCTGAATAGGCCTATCTTTTTACATGTTTGGGAAGTTCTCTGCTAGGATCCTGTTAAACAAATTTCCTAGACCATTAACTTCTGTTTCTAGGTGCTCCTCTACACCCATTATCCTTAGATTAGGCATTCTGATGGTGTCTTCCAAGTGTTGGATAGTTCTGTAATATTTCTTGGACTTGTCTTGCATGGTTGTATGTTTTTTTCCTATAATATCTAGGCTGTCTTCAATCCTTGAATTTCCATCTTCTACACAGTCTAACCTGCTGTCAAGAATTTTACTTTGTTTTTTATTTCTTTTGCTTCTAATTGGTCAGCTTTGATTGGTCAAATTCTTTGTTGAAGCTTTGTATTAGATCTTGTATGGACTTCTTTTCTTCCTTAATTTTGTGTTCAGTGTTTATTCTCAAATAACTTAGTTGATTTGTTATGGCTTCCTTGGACTCCCATTCCTTCTGTTGGGTTCCTTTCAGCAATCCCTTTGTGGTCTCCCTGAATTCCTTCAGCTCTTTGTTAATGGATTCCATCAATGCCTTTAGTGATCTTTGTGTATTCTCATCCTGCTTTTTCAATTCCTGTATTACTCTTTCCTTACATTCCTCCCAGTCCCATTCCTGCCATTCCTGTAGTTCTCTTAGAGTATTCTCAGCCTCTTAACGCCATTCCTGCCTTTCTCTTTGAATATTCTCAAGCTGCTCACACAAATCCTGTATCAGTTTTTGAGTAGCTTCCTCATGCTCATTATATTCCTGTATAAACCTTTAGATTGCGTCCTCTCCCTATCACGCTCATACAGAGTCCTTTGTAGGTTTTCAATCTTTTAGTGCATTGACTTTTGTTTGCCTCCTCTCTCTCCCTATCACGCTCACACAGAGTCCTTTGTATGTTTTCAATCTTTTCATTTATCATGTTTGCCAGAAGTGTTTGTAGAGCTATTTGGGAACGCTCTTCTGGATTATTCATTATCTGTTCTGTCTCCTGATTATCATGAGTGGGAACTGAGATACTCGTACTTGCCATTTTGCTTGTGTTTTTCCAGCTTACTCTGCCCATTTGGGATGAAAATTAAACCAGTTTTGTGCTAGCACTCTATTTTAATGCAAGCATCAACCAAAGTCTGAATTTGCACAGTCAATAGTCTGCAGATGTAATCTAGTTCAACAGATACATCTATTCAACATCAAACAACTATATATTAATGGGCTACGAACCCCAAAGTAGAATTTGGAAAACCAGAAATTATTAGGGTTAAGGAGAGGTGTGGGTAAAAAAATATGAAAAAAGTGATCTGGGAAGGCACAGGGATAGTTAACTTAACTAAGTCCTAATCTCAAAGCAGGAAATAGGTTGGATAGGATGAACGTAGAGAGAGAAAAAAAAGAAGAAAGAGAAAGGGAAAAGAAAAGAGACCAGAAAAAATAGAAAAGTAAAAATTAATAATATTATGCAGAAACGAAAACAAACTATTCAGAGAAGAACATGAATATAATGAGAGGAAGGGAGGGATATAATGGAGATGTGAAAAACTTAAAAATAAAAATACTTAAAATATATTACATAGGTATAAAGAGGTAGTCCTGCTATTAAGGAATTTAAGTCTTAGAGGTTTTGAATTGAGTAATAAATTTGGTTATTAAGTGTGTACACAATGGGGGATAGAGTTTAATAGTCAACTACGGGTTTATCTGAGGATATGCACGACAACAATTAAGTTACATAAAGAAGAACGAAAGAGAGGAAAACGTGAAAAGGATAAGAAAGGAAGAAATAAGATCAGAAGTTAAGTAGCGCTAAACAAAAAACAAAAAGAAATTTTTTTAAAAAAAAAAAGAAAGAAAAACGCAAGCACACTTGTATCCCTAAAATAAAAATTATAAGATGAAAAAAAAGTTACTAGAAAACAATTTTTTTTCCAAAAAAGTAAAAATTAAAAAAAAGCTTTAGAGAAGAAAAAAAGATTTATAAAACGTACCAAAAAAAAAAAAAGAAGAAATAAAATTTTTTTCATTTTTTTGGGAGGAGTGGGCAAAATCCTGTATCTCCCTTTTGTCTGTAACCAGCCTCTTGTTGGAGTCTCTGTTCTGCTTGTGGTCCTGTGGCTTGGTTGATTTCTTAAGTCAGTTTGTTTGAACAGGGAGAAAAATGCTCTGCTTTACCCAGGATTTTGCGATCCTCCTCCCAGGCTAGGTCAATGGGAGTAGGATCTGCTTTGAGTATCACAAAAGTGGGAGATGGCTTTTTCCTCAAATTTGGAGATGCTGTGATCAGGCTAGATTCTGGGTAGTGTTGAGGCCTTTCATCAAACTGTAGCTTTTACTGGGGGCTAGTTTGTGAGAAACTCACAGAGCCCAGCCTGGAGCCATTCTTAGGGTTTCTGTTTACTGAATTTCAATTGTTTGTCGAGGCTGCTAAAGGGAAGGGCAGCCTCTGGCTCTGATTACCCGGTGAAGAAAGCCACTCCTGGGGCTGGTGCCCGAGCTGAGTGACTTTTCCCTGGATGTAGCTGAGTATAGCAGGTCGGCTTAGGTTCTTGTTACCTGCTAAATGACTCTAATTTTATTCCAAGGCCTTAGTTGGAGCTAGCAACTCCACCAAGCTTTGTCGGTATGCAAGATGGAGATCTCCAGTACTGGGTGGGTGGAGGGGTGGCCTTCCCTTCTCTGCTCCCTGAGGAGGAGTGAGGACGTCAGGCTTCTACTCATGCCACGTCTTGGTTCCTGGGTCGTCTCTGGTCTGAGAACTGCAGGATGAAGATGTACACTCCTTGTTGGTTTTTGCTGGTATTGAGTAGAATCCGCTCGCCTGCAGTGTCTGGTTCCTTGGTCTCGGGCTCTCTGTGATTCAAGTATGGTGGGTTTGGCCACCGCTGTCACTGCTGCTGAGGTGGCGATGGCGGCTGCTGGCAAGAGCTCTTATGTCTCTCCTTGCCTGGATTTTCCTTCTCTGGCCTAACTCTCTGTCCTGTGATGGCACACTTTGTGTGATTCTCTGGCTTAGGACTGTTCACTGGAACTCTAAAACTGCTTTCTATGCAAGAGCTTGTTTAGCTTCCAGCTTCTCCTCCACCATCTTCCGAGGCTTTCACTTCTAATATCACTGTCTCAAAATGCTTTAAATTCTACACCCTCTAAGGTGGGCATAGGGTTATACTGTGGAACTTTTCTCCTAAGAGAGTGAGTACTACCCTATTGTTTAACATAGACAAAGTACCTTGATACAGACACTGGGTGTGTGCAAACAAGAAGTGATAGTTGAACAATATTCTTAGTAGTTTATAAAGATGAAATTGAAATAGAGCAACTATGAACTCAAAAGGAATGTGAAAAACAGACAAAGGCACAAAGTACAATGTGTCAAGGAAATGCTGAAGTATAATTTCAAATTACGTACTCACGTTTGAGGGTGTGTTCAAAGTACAGCTTCAGACAATGCAATTTGGATATCTTGGGCGGAAAACTGCTTTAAACTATTTTGGGATAACTCTAACAGTAGAAGTCCCTAACTCTGACTCTAATCACATCACAACATCATCAACTTAGGGACTATTTTCCAAGTGCAAAATGCGAAAAAGAGGGCTCATCACAGTTAGTGTTCTGGTTGAAGTAATGGCATCACATAACTTTTCTTATAAGTCTTCATTTATTTTGGAGCTTTAAAGTAGGAAAAAGCCAAGTAAATATTTTGCATGTATCTAAATTAAGTGGGACGCATTATATTGGTCTCTTTTCAACTGGAAAGTTACAGATTATGTCTTGAAACAATGGTCTGCTGTCAGTTATTTCTTCTCTTCGTCTTCCTTTGCCCTTCCACTTACATAATTTTTATTTAAAGAGACTTAATTGAGCTGGCATTTCTAAATTCATCAAAATTATCTGAATTTCTTCATATTTCTGGAAGCCTCCTAAAGCTTTCTCATGGTAATATTTTGTCACTATCATTTTTATCCTATATGATGTCTTCCTGCCTAACTCAGTGTAAGAAATACATTAGACTTATCCAGGTATCTCAACACTTGTACCACCATAAAAAACTATCTTACTTAGAAATCGTGATTTTAGTATATCTGGGGAGGTGGCATCTGTCATTTTTTTTGGGGGGTCCAGTCGTGGGGCCTGAACCCTGGGCCTGGGCGCTGTCCCTCAGCTCTTCAGCTCAAGGACAGCGCTCTACCACTTGAGCCACAGGGCCACTTCTGGCTTTTTCCTTTTTGCTTATGTGGTGCTGAGGAATCGAACCCAGGGCCTCATGCATGCAAGGCAAGCGCTGTACCACTGAGCCACCTTTCCAGCCCCTTGCATCTGTCATTTTTGAATGACCCTAATGATACTTACATGCAATCATGATTTAAACCAATATGCCACTCAGAAGATGAACGAATCCATTAAACACACACACACAGTGGAATTCTAAGCTACCAATTCATAAGCAAATGGAAAGACTTGAAAAAATAAGCAAGACACAAAGAAACAGATTCCATGGTTTTTCTCATGTGTAATAATTAAGTAATGTCTAAGGTAGTCCTAGGGATGAGCAGAATGGCTCAATAACTATGTATAAATATACATATAAGAGGATGCTGAGCAAAATGAACTCCTAGACATGGAACCAGAGGTTTTTCTTTGTGGTTGTTGTTTTTACTGTACTATGTGATTTCTTTTTTCTTTTGTGTTTTCCCCTATGGTTTATTCCCTGCTGTATTTATTTCAGAATCCTGTGTATTATATACACATGTATCTTAATTTGCCAAGGGAAGAGGAACAACAAAATGGCGAGACAAAGGACAAAGGGCAAACCAATGCAACAACAATACTCACAAGACAACATGTAGGATATTCACATTACAACTTGTGAGGGGTATTGGGGTGAAGTAAAAGTGTGAGAAAAATGAGGGATGGCATAAAAAGTTCGACTTGTTAGATATTCACTACTTTACAATTACTGCAACCCCTTCTATATATCACCTTGACAATAAAATTAAATTTAAAAATAAGCTACATAAAATATAATTTCACTGTATTTCTATAGTAAATGATATTGTATATGTATTACATTTTTAAAAAATGAACAATATTTGGCTTCTCATTTGAATTAATTGCCCCTTTCTTTTTCAGAAGGTCATCAACTTGAATGTAATCAAACTATACAAAATTCTCAGAATATACTTGCCATTATTTAAAAAAAACATTATTTTAGTATTGTCTCATACTAAATAGAAAATCAATTCTCTGGAAACTCCTAATTTTTAAAACTGAATATTTATTAAGAGGACAAAATATATGTGTTCTACTAACTACTCATTTTCAAATTCTGAGCATGCCATACCAGAGACATTTAAAACAGTGCCTGTATGCATTTTATTTAATTCTTCAATAGACACAGTTTCCAATGGGGCATTACATATTTAAAGGTCAATAGAGAAACTAGCCACATTCTGGTAGAAGATAAAACTATGAAGTATCTATAATAATTAATTCCTCTAGAGTAAACATTTGTTCATCATAGTAAGCTATTATTTCAATGACAATCAATAACAACATTTTATGCAGTAAAGTCATTCTAGCCCAATAGTTTACACTTTATAAGCTGCACCTTAAAATTCCCTAAATTCACAGCATGACTAGGTTATCTCTATTGTGAAAAAAATTCTACACTTCTGCTAATATTATGCCTTTTCTATTGTGGAAAGAACACTACACTAAACTTTGCTGCATCGTTTTCCCTCAAGTGGTATTCTTCAGATCAGAAAACTTGAAAATATTATTTATGCATATCTTTTCGTCTACCATAGATATTCAGGAGGCAAAGATCTGTATATTTTGGTTCAAAGCCCACCCAGGCAGGAAGGTTCCTTAGATTCTTATCTACAATAAACTGCTCAAGAAGAGCCAGACACAAGTAACACTGAGGTTCAACTGGTAGAGCAGTATCCTTGAGCAAAAAACAGGCTCAGGGACAGTGCCCAGGCCCAGACGTCAAGCCCTAAGACAAACAAAACAACAAAAACAAAATGAAAACAAACCCCAAACCTAGCATTTTTCTCATTGTATACATAGATTTCAAACAATAACTCTCTTCATACCATGTTACACCAAACTCTCAAAACATTGCTCTTTTTCTAAATTTATAAATGAATAGCTTCCATTTAGTCTCAACTCTTTCTAGATTATTCACATTATCATGTTATACATGAACTGTTGGAATTAGCTATTAACTAAGTCCTAATTACAACTCTCTTGAAAGAATATTCTAGACAAATAAAACGTCAGAATCATTTGTGAATTTGTAAATTAAAACTTCTACTTAAAAAGTATTTTGTAGTATCCTATAGAATATGAAATTACAAGCAAAAGATATTTATTTCAAATCTAAATTCTAATTTAGTAAGGTCTACAAAGTCCTACACTAGATTAACTTTGCTGTTTCTCCAGGCTTAAGCTTTTGTAATCCTTCATTATTTCTTTGGAATCCAACAGAATGATGCTACAGTTTTCAAATTTTTGGTTCGGAATCCTGACGTATTTTGTATCTAGAAGTATTCTGTAATGAAGAGAGCATTTAAAACATGACTGAGGATGATATATGAGTTGCATTTCAATAAGAAACTTGACTTCTCAAAACATAATGACAAAATTAGCCCAAAATTCCAACTGTGAATTCCTTTCTTGTTCTTTGGTTGGTTTTATGGAGGCAAAATTATACTACCTAGTCCAGGGAAGGTATTACTATTTAATCCACTCTCTAATGTCCTGTATTAGTCTGAGTGCTAGAATTCCAGACTTCTATCACATTGCCCTGCCATATTTTCTTGGCTTATATAATAGAGAAACATACTAGTAATTCTGAACTTCTCCGATGATCTTATCCACGACTGACTGCTCAAACTGTTCTAACATTTGACACAGGATATGAACATTTTCAGATGCACCTGCAGGGGTCTCTGATTCATTCTTCCATGGATCCAATCCATTTAATAATTATTACTTGACTCTTTTACTATCTCTGGTCACTACCTATGTAATAGTCTCAATCTTTTGGGGGGAAAGTTCACTTGATGACTTTCTAATATTAAAAATTATCACTTGATTCTAGTCTTAGTCAGGACATATTTTCTATTAGTTTCTAACTTTTCTACACATTGTGAGAGTTGTTTCATATGTGTGTTTGTACATATAAGTGCTTCTGTGCGTATGTAAATGTTTGTATGTATGTATGCAAAAACCTCAGGCTATTATTCAGCACTATTGCTCATAACTAGTATCCCAGCACTTGAGCCATTCGTCCAATGCAGCTTTTGGCTAGTTAATTATAGGTAGTGTTGCAAAGACTGTTCTGCTGAGGCTGGATGCAAACTGAACTTTCTAGACTATTTTAGATTCTTAGTTTTTATTTTTTCCAGGAGTATGGTTTTAAACTACAAACATTTTTGTGAATGTAAAGTCTAACCTGTAGCCTAGATTTTAACTCAAGAATTCATACAAAGATAGATGAACATACACATTACATATCCTGAGTGTACATTGCTAGAAATGTGATCTTAAGCCTGGTACTGGTGGCTCAAACCTATAATCCTACTTACTCAGGAGGTTGAGATCTGAGGATTGCAGTTCAGATCAAGCACCAGTAAGAAAGTTTTCTGAGGCACTTATCTCCAATTAACCACCAGAAAACTGGAATTGGCACTGTGGCTCAAATGGTAGAGCTCTAGCCTTGAGCTGAAGAGGGGAAGGACATTGCCTAGGCCCAGAGTTCAAGACCCACAACAATTAAAAAAAAACAAAAAAAGAAAAAGAAATGTGATCTTATCCACCAGTTCATTGCTGCTATATTTCCTGCTCTCTCAACATGGCCTTTTTTTCCAGTTGTCTATCTATGCTCTTATATCTGACTTGTTTTGGAACCAGAATTACTCTTCTCTTCTACTTTTTACAAATTTGCATGATTAGCTACCATGATTTAGATCTAGTAGAAAAGAAGAGTGGCCTCATCCTTCATGTTCCACTTAGTAGTAAAGCTTTCCCTATATCACTCCCATAGATCTACATACTGGCCTTGGATTTATTGTTTCAAAGTTGTCTTATTTGAAGAGTCTTCTATAGTGTATTGAACCATTATACTTAAGCACAAAACTTCTTTTTCTCTAATTATTCGTATTGTTTCTCCTACTTCTAACTTATGTACACTTGGGAAATAATGCACAACACACACACTCACAAAAAATGTTTCTGAGAACATTCTTCCCACATAAAATTGGTCTTAATTACAGAGCACTTAGGAAATTTTGAACTTAAAGTATTCCAGGATTTTTTTCATGTTTTTTTTTATTGTAAAAATGGTTTAAAGTGTGGTAAGAGTTACATAAGAAAGTTAATGAGTATATTATCTATCAAGCGTTGTTACCTCCTCTTTTGTATTTCTCCTACAATCCTTTTCCTCCCCACCAACCCAACTCCCTCTCCCCTCCTCAAGTTGTAAAGCGAATTTTCTACATAGTGCCTTGTACAGCTCATTGTTACAATAGGTCATACTGTATAATTGTTTAAGCATTTTGTTATTTCCCTTCCCCTCCCCGCATTATAAAAATGTATATGCAAGATGCAGGTCGCTGACAATAAATATAGTGAAAACAGGGGTTATATACCATGGAAGAAGAAAATAAAAGAGAAACAAAAAATCGCATACTACATGTTAGATACATTAAAAAAAAAATAGCAAGAAAAAGCAAGTTGTGTCCCTATCTTGGGTTCCATTTCACTTAACATCATCTTATATGGCCATATGTACATGAATAAGGTTTTATAAGCCATACAAATTCCATATTTTCTCGCTATGAAGTTATCTCTGAAACACATGTTACCCCATGTCCAAAGATATACTTGTGCTATTTCAGTGAAGCCAGAAAACATTCATTTTACCTAGAGCAGCACCATGGATTGTTACTGGAAGTAAGTGGAAGGAACTGTTATTGCAAGTGGAAACTGATTCCAAGACAGGAATTGAACATAGAAAAATGACAAATTTCAAGGTAATTTGTGCTGTCCTTTTTACGGTACAAGAAAAGAATGCAATGCCTGAAAGAAACTCTGTCCCTGACTTTTTCAAGTTTGTCCTTTGCTTATATAAAACTTGTCTGTAAACTTCTAGTTGAGAGTATAACAAAAGTTAACAATATGCCATTTGAAGGCCAGCATAGAATAAAAGGCAATAACTTTGTTTTAAAAGTGTTCTCCTGAGGAGTTCCGGGAAGATGGCGGAGGAGAAGCTGGAATCTGAACAAGCTCTTGCATAGAAAACAGTTTCAGAGTTCCAGTGAACAGTCCCAAGCCAGAGAATCACACCAAGTGTGCCATCACAGGACAGAGAATTAGTCAAGAGAGGGGAAGCCAAGCAGACACATCTGAGCTTCTGCCAGCAGCTGCTGCGGCGGCGGCAGGGTCACAGCGGCGACCGCAGCCGCGGCCATACCTGAGCGCTCACACAGAGAGTCCGGGACGAAGGAGCCAGAAGCAGCGGGCGAGCGGATTCTACTCAACACCAGCAAGAACCGACAAGGAGCGGACAACTTCATCCTGCACTTTGCAGACCAGAGACGACCCAGGATACAAGACTCAGCGTGAGTAGAAGCCCCACTTCCTCACTCCTTGCCAGGGAGCAGAGGAGGGAAGGCTACCCCTCCCCCCACCCAGCACCGGTGATCTCCATCTTGGATACCGACAAAGCTTGGAGGAGCGGCTAGCTCCAGCTCAGGCCTTGGAATAAAACGAGTCATTTAGCAGGTCACAAGAACTTAACGGCGAAGTGACCTCACAGACTCAGTTCCATCCAGGGAAAAGTCACCCAGCTCAGGCGCCAGCCATTGGAGTGGCTCTCCTCACTGGGTAACCAGAGCCAGAGGCTGCCGCTCCCTCTAGCAGCCTCAACAATCAATTGAAAAACAGAAACCCTGAGAATGGCTCCAGGCTGGGTGCTGTGAGTTTTTTTCACAAAATAGCCCCAGGGAAAAGCTACTGTTTGTTGAAAGGCCTCAACTCTACCCAGAACCTAGCCTCATCACTGCATCCCCCTCTTTTGTGATTCTCAAAGCAGATCACTCTCCCAGTAAACTAACCTGGGAGGGGGAATCTCAAAATCTTGGGTAAAGCAGAGCATTTTTCTGCCTGTTCCAACAAACTGACTTAAGAAACCAATCAAGCCACAGGACCTCAAGCTGACCAGAGACTCCAACCACACTCTGGTTACAGACAAAAGGGAGATACAGGACTCTTCCCACCCCTCCCCCCCCCCAAAAAAAAATCAAAGACCTTTTTTTTCTTCTTCTTCTTCTTTTCTTTTTTTCTTTTTTTTTGTTTTGTTTTTTTTTTCATTTTTTGTTACCTTATATATATATAAAAATTTTTTTTGCTTTTCTAAAACTTTTATTAATCTTTAATTTTTGCCTCTTCTGAAAAAATAATTGTTTTCCATTAACTTTTTTTTTTTCTTTCTCCTCTTATAATTTTTATTTTAGGAATACGTGAATGTGTGTTTTCCTTTCTTTTCTTGTCTTCTTTCTCTTTTTCTTTCATTCTTAATTATCTTTTTGTTTTTTTGTCTAGCTCTACTGAACTTCTGATCTTTTCTTCTCACTTTCCTATCCTTTCCATCTTTTCCTCTTTGTTCTTCTTTAGGTGACTTAACTCTTGTCCTGCACATCCTCAGATAAACCCGCAGTTAACCAGTAGACCCTACCCCGCATTGTGTACACACTTAATCCACAAACTTATTACTCAATTCAAAACCTCTGAGACTTAAATTCATTAATAGCAGTACTACCTCTTTATACCTATATAATATTTTAAGCATTTTTTTAAAGTTTTTCACCTCTCCTCTATGTCCCTCCCTTTCTCTCAACATATTCATATTCCTCTATAAATAGATGGTCTTTTAATCTCTAAAATAACATTAATTTTTACGTTTCTATTTTTTTTTCTGGTCTCTTTTCATTCCCCTTTCCCTTTCTTCTTTTTCTCTCTCTCTCTACTTGCATCCTACCCAACCTATTTCCTGCACTGTGATTAGGACATAGTTAACTCTCCCTGTGCCTCCCCACACCAATCTATTCCTATTTTTTACCCACATCTCTCCCTAACCCTAATAATTTCTGGTTTTCCAAATTCTTCTCTGCGGTTCCAAGTCCTTTAACATATAGTTGTTTGATGTCGAATAGATGTATCTGTTGAACTAGATTGTATCTGTAGACTATTGACTGTACAAATGCAAACTTTGGTTGATGGTTGCCTTAAGATAGTGTTCTAGCACAAAACTGGTGCTATCTTCATCTCAAATGGGCAGAGTAAGCCGGAAAAACACAAGAAAAATGGTAAATTCGGGTATCTCAATTCCCAATCTTGATAATCAGGGGTTAGAACAGATAATGAATAATCCAGAGGAGAGTTCCCAAACAGCTCTACAAACACTGCTGGCAAACATGATAAATGAAAAGTATGACAATGTACAAAGGACTCTGTATGAGCGTGACAGGGAGAGAGAGGAGGCATCCCAGAAGTTTATACAGGAATATCATAAGCGTGAGGAAGCTACTCAAAAACTGATACAGGATTTGGGTGAACAACTTGAGAATACTCAAAGAGAAAGGGAGGAATGGCGTGAGCAGGCTGAGAACACTCAAAGAGATCTGCAAGAATCCCACAAACGGGAGGAAGCTAATCAAAGAGTTATACAGGAATTGAGAGACCAGGTAGAGAACACACAAAGATCACTAAAAGCATTCATGGAATCCATTAACAAAGAACTGAAGGAAGTCAGGGAGACCACAAAGGGAATGCTGAATGGAACCCAACAGAAGGAATGGGAGCCCAAAGAAACCATAACCAATCAACTAAGTAATCTGAGGACAAACACTGAACACCAAATTAAGGAAGTAAAGAAATTCATACAAGACCTAAAACAGAGCTTCAACAAAGAACTTGAAGCCATCAAAGCTGACCAACTAGAAGGAAAAGAGATAAAAAACAAAGTAGAGAGTCTTGACAGCAGGTTAGACCATGCAGAAGATTGAATCTCAGGGATTGAAGACAGCCTAGATATTATAGAGAAAGAACATACAACCATCCAAGACAAGTCCAAGAAATATGATAGATCTATCCAACACCTGGAAGACACCATCAGAAGGCCTAATCTAAGGATAATGGGTGGAGAGGAGCACCTAGAAACAGAAGTTAATGGTCTAGGAAATTTGTTTCACAGGTTCCTAGCAGAGAACTTCCCAAACATGCAAAAAGATAGGCCTGTCCAGATACAAGAAGCCTTTAGAACCCCAAATAGACCAGACCAGAATAGGACATCCCACCGCCACATTATAATCCACACAGGATCAACTCAGAACAAGGAAAAGATCCTTAAAGCTGTCAGAGAGAAAAGGGTAATCACTTATAAAGGGAAACCAATTAGAATCACCTCAGATTTCTCAGCAGAGACAATCAAAGCAAGAAGAGCCTGGAACGATGTATGCCATGCCCTAAAAACAAACAACTATCAACCAAGAATACTGTACCCAGCTAAACTCTCCTTCATAACCGAAGGCCAAATAAAAACCTTCCATAGCAAAGAAAAATTGAAACAATACATCTCCACCAAACCAGCCCTACAAAAGATTCTTAAGGATGTCCTACACATAGAAAAGCAACAAGACCGCAATAAAGGCCAAGAAACTGCACCCAAACTGAGAATCCAAGAACCATAGGAAGAACCCAGTTTTCGCAGCCCCCAAGAAGGTAGATAACATGGCAGGAACTCCCAAATACCTCTCAGTCCTATCTCTTAATGTTAACGGACTGAACTCTCCAATTAAGCGTCATAGACTGTCTAGTTGGATTAAAAAACAAGACCCTTCTATCTGCTGCCTGCAGGAGTCACATCTTGCCCGTAAAAACAAACACATTTTCAATGTTAAAGGCTGGAACAAAATCTACCAAGCAAACGGACCACATAAACAGGCGGGAGTTGCAATCCTAATATCAGATAAAATAGACTTCAAATTAAAATTCGTAAAAAGAGATAAAGAAGGTCACTACATACTAATTAAAGGATCTCTCCTTCAGGAGGATATTACAATTCTAAATATCTATTCACCAAACAATGGAGCACCCAAATTTATCAAAGAAACACTACTTTCCCTCAAATCCCATATAGATCTAAAGACATTAATTGTTGGGGATTTTAACACACCACTCTCCCCACTAGATAGATCAACTCGGCAAAAACTCAACAGAGAAACCACAGATCTAAACAGCTGCATAGATCAACTAGACTTAACAGACATTTACCGAACATTTCACCCAGCAGCATCAGAATACACGTTTTTCTCAGCAGCACATGGAACGTTTTCTAAAATAGACCACATTTTAGGCCACAAAACAAACTTGTCTAAATTCAGAAACATTGAAGTTATACCTTGCATTCTCTCTGACCACAAGGGAATAAAATTAGAACTCAACACCAAAAGCCACCAAAGAAAGTCTGGTATCACATGGAGGCTGAACAACACACTGCTGAATCATGAGTGGGTCATGGAAGAGATTAGAAAGGAAATTCAAATGTTCATGCTATTCAACAAAAATGAACACACAAAATACCAGCTCCTCTGGGACACAGCAAAGGCAGTACTCAGAGGCAAGTTTATAGCCCTGAGCTCCTACATCAACAAATTGGAGAGATCTGAAACTAGCAATTTAATGACACATCTAAACCTCCTTGAAAAAGAGCAGCAAGATAACCCCCAATCCAGTAGATGGAAAGAAATAATCAAAATTAAATCAGAATTAAATGAATTAGAATCCAAAAAAACTATAGAAAGAATCAACAAAACAAAGAGTTGGTTCTTTGAAAAACTTAACAAAATTGACAGACCCTTAGCAAATCTTATCAGAAAAAGAAGAGAACACACCCAAATTAATAAACTCAGAGATGAGAATGGAAACATCACCACGGAAACAACCAAGATTCAGAACATTATAAGGGAATACTTCTCAAAACTGTATGCTAATAAGTTTGAGAACTTGACAGAAATGGACCTCTTCCTAGCAAATATTGACATGCCAAAACTAAACCAAGATGAGTTAAACTATCTTAACAGGCCCATATCAAGCATTGAAATAGAAACAGCAATAAGAGACCTCCCAGCTAAGAAAAGTCCAGGACCAGATGGTTTTACAGTGGAATTTTACAAGGCCTTCAAAGCAGAGCTCAAACCAACTCTCCTCCAACTCTTCAATGAAATTGAAAGAGAAAGCTCACTACCGAACACATTCTATGAAGCCATCATAACCCTCATCCCAAAACCAGGCAGGGACTCATCAAAGAAAGAGAACTATAGACCCATTTCTTTGATGAACATTGATGCAAAACTTCTCAACAAAATTTTGGCCAACCGACTTCAACAATTCATCCAAAAAATCATACACCACGATCAAACAGGATTCATTTCAGGGATGCAAAGCTGGTTCAATATACGCAAATCAATTAATATTATTCATCACATCAACAGGAGCAAGAATAAGAACCACATGGTTATCTCAATAGACGCAGAAAAAGCATTCGACAAGATCCAACACCCCTTTATGATGAAGGTTTTGGAAAAATTAGGAATCCATGGAACATTCCTCAATACAATAAAGGCTGTATATGACAAACCTACAGCCAGCATTATACTCAATGGTGAAAAACTAAAGCCATTTCCTCTTAACTCAGGAACAAGACAAGGATGCCCACTCTCTCCACTTCTCTTCAATCTAGTATTAGAATGCCTAGCTACAGCAATGAGACAAGATGCAGTCATAAAGGGGATCCAAATAGGGAAAGAAGAAATAAAACTCTCCCTCTTTGCAGATGACATGATCTTGTATTTAAAGAATCCCATAGACTCCACTCCCAAATTACTCAAGCTGATTCAAAACTTTGGCAAAGTAGCAGGTTATAAAATTAACCCCCCAAAATCAATGGCTTTTCTGTATGCCAACAATGAGAAAAGTGTGGCTGAAATTAGGAAAGCAACTCCATTTGTAATAGCCCCACCAAAAATAAAATACCTAGGAATTAACTTAACTAAAGAAATGAAGGACCTCTATGATGAAAACTTTAAAATCTTGAAAAAGGAAATCAACACAGAACTTAAAAAATGGCAAAACCTCCCATGCTCCTGGATTGGAAAGATTAACATTGTGAAAATGGCAATACTTCCCAAGGCTATCTACAAATTCAACGCAATACCTATCATAATTCCACCCTCATTTTTCAAGGAAATAGAGGAGGCAATCCAAAAATTCATATGGAACAATAAAAGACCCCGAATAGCAAAAACGCTCCTCAACGGAAAGAACACTGCTGGAGGAATATCAGTACCAAATTTCAAACTCTACTATAAAGCCATAGTAATCAAAACAGCTTGGTATTGGCATAAGAACAGACCTCAGGACCAATGGAATAGAATTGAAAACCCAGAAATGAACCTACAGACCTATAGCCAGCTAATCTTCGATAAGGGAGCTAAAACAATAGAATGGAAGACAGACAGCCTCTTCAGTAAATGGTGCTGGCAAAACTGGTTAACTACATGTAGAAAACTAAAGCTAGATCCTTCTATATCACCCTGCACCAGAATCAACTCCAAATGGATCAAAGACCTTGAACTCAAAGCAGACCCTCTGAAAACATTACAGGATGGAATAGTAGAAACCCTGGGTCTCCTCGGCTCAGGCCAAAATTTTCTGAATAGAGACCCGGAAACACAACAAATCAAAGAAAGGTTGGACAAATGGGATTGTATAAGGTTGCAGAGCTTCTGCAGGGCAAATGACATAGCTAGCAAGGTCAATAGAAAGCCCACGGATTGGGAGAAGATCTTTACTAGCCATACAACGGACAAGGGTCTCATATCTAAAATATACTTAGAACTCAAAAAATTAAACCACCCAACAATAAATCCTCAGAGAAACAACTGCCCAATAAGTAAGTGGGCGAAAGATTTAAAGAGAAGCTTCTCTGAAGAAGAAAGGATGGCCAATAGACACATGAAGAAATGTTCAACATCCCTAGCCATAAAAGAAATGCAAATCAAAACAACATTGAGATATCACCTCACTCCAGTTAGAACAGCAAAAATCAAGAACTCTAACAACAACAGATGCTGGAGGGGATGTGGACAGAAAGGAACCTTACTTCATTGTTGGTGGGAATGTAAACTTGTTCAACCACTTTGGAAAGCAGTATGGAAGTTCCTCAAAAGACTCCATATAGAGCTCCCCAATGACCCAGCAATCCCACTTTTGGGCATTTACCCAAATGACCACAAACAAGGCCACACTAAAGCTACCAGCACAATTATGTTTATTGCAGCATTATTTACCATATCTAAGATATGGAACCAACCCAGATGCCCCTCAGTAGATGAATGGATCAAGAAGATGTGGTATATATACACAATGGAATTCTATGCCTCCATCAGAAAGAATGACATTGCCCCATTTGTTAGGAAATGGAAAGGCTTGGAAAAAATTATATTAAGTGAAGTAAGCCAGGCCCAAAGAAACATAGGTCCCATGGTTTCCCTTATTTGCAATATCTAGTATAGGTATGAGTCAAGCGGAAAAAGTCAGAGAATGTGATGTTAGGAAAACGAACCCTCAAATATGTATTTTAATGTTTTTGTTTCTTTCATGCAGGTGTTTCTAACGCATTTATAATATTATTTCTTTGTTGCTTTGTATGTCCCTCCCCCACAGTGTAACCCCCGCTTTCACTATATTTGATGTCAGTATAACATGTGGAGGAGACGGGGACAAACAAGTCGTTTAAGGATTCAGGTGGACCTGTTGCAACAATGAGAAGTACAAAATGTCATGTCAAAACCAGCTTTACAATGTCGTTGGGGGGGGGGAGGGGGGGTATGATTGGGTGGGGGGGAGGGGGAAGTTGGGAAGGGAGGTGAAGGGTAAACAAAAGAGGAGGCTGCAATGCTTTGTAAGAAATGTATGCATTTTCCTGCCCATGTAATTGTAACCCCTCTGTACAGTATGTTCTCAATTAAAATAAAATAAAAAAAAAACCTAAAAAAAAATAAAATAAAAGTGTTCTCCTGCAAAGAAACAAAGATAATATGGGGGTTTTAAAGAGACTTATGCATGGTTATTTCACTCCTGAGATGATTCTCCTGTTGCAGGAGTCAGTTACTCAATTCTTTATTCTGGTCCTGAATTCTCCATAGCAATAAGGATTCCAAAAAGCAGGATCCAGTGAGTACAATCAGCAAAAGGAGCCTCTTCTCAAACCAATGCTTTAAGTATGGTCACAAAGAAACAGGTGGTTTTTTTCATTTGCTTGTTTGTTTGTTTAGTTTGTGCTGGGTTTGGCCCTTGAACCCAGAGGGTAGAACCTGTCCCAGTACAGTTGTCTTTCCTGCCCACCTGCTCCCAAAGCTAGTACTCTATTGCTTGAGCCTAAACGCCACTTCTGGCTTTTTTAGTGTTTAATTACAGGTAAGAGTTAGACAGACTCTCCTGCCTGGGTTGGCTTTGAACTGAGATAGTAATAAATCCAAGTGACTTCAACTGTACGGACTTCTCATTTTTAATTTTTATTTATTTTTTATTGTGAAAATACTGTACAGAGGGGTTACAATTACATGGGCAAGATAATGAGTACATTTCTTATCAAGCATTGTAGCCTCCTCCTTTGTTTCCCCTTGGATTTCTCTTTTGAACCAAGAAATATTAGATGAAGTTTATTATAAATCTAGTATTTGACAATTTTTAAAAGAAGAGAATATGTCCAGCAAAGAAACCATAACTTAAATAACTCAACAAAAGTAGGTGCACTGAATCATTTTGGAATAATTTTTTTCTAATTGGGAAGATTACTATTGACTTTGTCATTCCTTTTGGGGAAAATTAAAGTCATATTTGCCCTTTTTTGTTGGTCATGGGTCTTTAACTCTGATACTGGACCCTCTCTCTCAATTCTTCAGCTCAAGTTGAGCACTCTGCCACTTTTGGTACAGTACCACTTCTGGGTTTCATGTGGTTAATTAAAGATCATGGACCTTCCTGACCAGGCTGGTTTTGAACCACAATCCTGTGGTCTCAATTTTCTGAGTAGCTAGGATTACAGGTGTGAGACACCAGCATCCGTCTTATATTTGCATTTATGTGCACTTATTGACACTATGTAGACAAAGAATGGAAATTTGAATCAAATGATGACATTGCAACTTTTTAGAAAAATCAAGGTAGCAATAAATTTATCCCCCTTTTTCATGTTGTTACATTAATGATTCATGTGTTATAGGACTCTTACATTAGCATCTTCTTCTGTCTGTATTTGTCGACTTAGTATCAGAAATTGTTCATAGAGAAATATAAAAGACTGAGATTTTTAGAAAGCAAAGGAGTTCAGGTATGAAAGTACAGCATAGAAGGATATACAACTTATCACACAGAGATAAAGAATTAGCCTAATTACTAGAATGCTAAAGGCAATGAGGAATAAGCCTAGTTGATGACTAGTTCTTTAATAATCAAAAATGGTGCCCTAGAACATTTTGTGGTATAACTTAGTTATTACCATTTATTCCTTCCATCTGGAGTTATTCCTCCTCTTCTGTAAAAACTATAATTAGCCTCTGCCTTTTTGGTGTCATGACTTATCAAAAAGATTCCCAAATCTTACTTATACTATCCTTCTGATTGTGATTAGCAGTGACCACTCAAAAACCTGGAATCTTTGAATTTCCAGAATTAATCTTCACCTGACATCTAAGCACATTCCTGGCATTAATTGCCGTGACTTAATGAAGAAAAGTTTTTGTTTTTTTTTCAATATTGTATACTAATATAGGTAAAGTACATGAATTAGGGACTATTGTCAGGTATAAGTATGAAGGAGCAATTATATATTCCAAGTATGAGTTGTTTATTTTCCATTTACTAACTAAATATTTGTTGTTGTTGTTGTTGTTGTTTTGCCAGTCCTGGAGCTTCATCTCAGGGATAGGGAATTATTCCTCAGCTATTTTTGTTGTTGTTGTTCAAGGCTAACCCTCTACCACTTTGAGACACAGCACTATTTCCAGTGATTCTTTTTCTGTTTATGTGGTACTGAAGAATTGAACCGAAGTTTTCATGCATGCTAATCAATCACCGTACTGTGAAGCCACATTCCCAGAGCCCTAAATGACTTTCTTAAGATGGCATTACTTTTCCATTCCGTAACTACTTATCATAATTTTAGCCAGAAACTTTTGCTAGAAAAGGACATTGAACACAATACTGAGTCCAGTAAGGCTAGATGGACAATGAATAACCGTCACGGTCTAGACAGAGCACAGAGGGGCTTACCTCATGGAGCTAGATCAACAGACTGAGCAAGACAACTCCTGACCCACAGCCCACCTCCAGAATGAGAGGGCCACATTGGTTCCAGCCACATGGGGATGCTGGGCCACCTCCTCTAGCACCCATTAAATAAGTTCTTCAGAGAGAGAGAGAGAGAGAGAGAGAGTCAGAATTACACTTAAGCCAAGTGCTGGTACCTAAATACACAGGGGGCTGAGATATGAGGACCATGGTTTATAGGCAGCCTGGGCAGGAAAATCTGTGAGACTCTTATCTCCAAAGAATCACCAGAAAACCAGAAGTGGTGCTGTGACTCAAATGGTAGAGCGCTAGCCTTGAGCTGAGGAGCTTGGGGACAGTGCCCAGGCCCAGAGTTCAAACCCTACGACTGACAAAAAGTGGACTTAGCACCACAAGAAGTGGACTGAATAGCACCCATTGTCCTAGGGAGCATGGCAGAAAAGTCAGGCTGAGCTTCCTGTCAGCTCTCTTATTTTATTTTTTGGTTTTTTATTATGAAGGTGATATTCCAAGGGGTGGGTTACAGTTACATGAGTAAAAGTACTTTTTTTTTTACAGTGTTACCACTTCCCCATTTTTTCCTGCTTCCCCCAACCCTGATATCCCCTTTCCCCAATGTTGTAAAGTTCATTTCTAACATAGTGCTTAGTGTATATCACTGTTGCTTTGGTTAATCTTTGTCCGACTATTTCTGTGATTTCCCTTCCCTTCCCCAAATCAGATAAACTTATGGATAAGACAAAAGGTACAGAAATCAAAAACAATGACTACAGGGAATAATCCAAAGAGGAAAAAGTAAATCGAAATAACTAAAAGCAGTTCACTACACAATCATCTTGTGTCCATTTCTTGGAGCTCATTTCCATAAGCATCATTTTCTATGGTGACATGCATATAACTATTGAGCTGTTGTGATCTTTTATTGGAATATCCTAAACATATTCTAGTTTTTTAAAATGAGTGAAAACATGTATCCTATAATTCTTTGAATGTGGCTTGTTTGATGTATTATGTTTTCCAAGTCTTTCTATTTCCTTACAAATGGGGCAATGTCATTCTTTCTGATGGAAGCATAGAATTTTGTTGTGAATATATATGACATTTTCTTGATCGATTCATCTACTGAGGGGCATCTGTGTTGGTTCCATATCTTAGCTATGGTAAACACTGCTACAATTGACATAGTTGTGATGGTAACTTTAGTGTGGCCTTGTCTGTGGTCATTTGGGTAATTGTCCAGGAGTGGGATTGCTGGGTTATAGGGGAGATCTTCTGAGGAACCTGTATACTTCTTTATGGAGGAATTGAACAAGTTTACTTTTCAACCCATTTTGTAGTAACATTTCTGTTTGGCTATATTCCCACCAGACCAGCCTCTGTTATTGTTAGTTTTCTTCATAATGGTCATCAAACTGGGGGGAGGTGGAATCTCAATGTTGCTTTTATTTGTGTTTCTATGGCCAGAAATGTTGCATATTTCTTCATGTTTCAATTGGCCATTCATATTTCTTCTTCAGAGAGGTCTCTCTTTAAATCTTTAGCCCACTTTTTAAGAGGGTTGTTTCTTTGAAGATTTGGTTTTTTTTGTTTTTGTTTTTTTTAATTTAATTTTATTTTATTTGAGAACATACTGTACAGAGGGGTTACAACTACATGGGCAGGAAAATGCATACATTTCTTACCAAGCATTGCAGCCTCCTCCTTTGTTTACCCTTCACCTCCCTTCCCAGCCTCCCCCCTCCCCCCCCACCCAATCATACCCCCCCGCCCCCACCGACATTGTAAAGCTGGTTTTGACATGACATTTTGTATTTCTCATTGTTGCAACAGGTCCACCTGAATCCTTAAACGACTTGTTTGTCCCCGTCTCCTCCACATGTTATACTGACATCAAATATAGTGAAAGCGGGGGTTACACTGTGGGGGAGGGACATACAAAGCAACAAAGAAATAATATTATAAATGCGTTAGAAACACCTGCATGAAAGAAACAAAAACATTAAAATACATATTTGAGGGTTCGTTTTCCTAACATCACATTCTCTGACTTTTTCCGCTTGACTCATACCTATACTAGATATTGCAAATAAGGGAAACCATGGGACCTATGTTTCTTTGGGCCTGGCTTACTTCACTTAATATAATTTTTTCCAAGCCTTTCCATTTCCTAACAAATGGGGCAATGTCATTCTTTCTGATGGAGGCATAGAATTCCATTGTGTATATATACCACATTTTCTTGATCCATTCATCTACTGAGGGGCATCTGGGTTGGTTCCATATCTTAGCTATGGTAAATAATGCTGCAATAAACATAGTTGTGCTGGTAGCTTTAGTGTGGCCTTGTTTGTGGTCATTTGGGTAAATGCCCAAAAGTGGGATTGCTGGGTCATTGGGGAGCTCTATGTGGAGTCTTTTGAGGAACCTCCATACTGCTTTCCAAAGTGGTTGAACAAGTTTACATTCCCACCAACAATGAAGTAAGGTTCCTTTCTGTCCACATCCCCTCCAGCATCTGTTGTTGTTAGAGCTCTTGATTTTTGCTGTTCTAACTGGAGTGAGGTGATATCTCAATGTTGTTTTGATTTGCATTTCGTTTATGGCTAGGGATGTTGAACATTTCTTCATGTGTCTATTGGCCATCCTTCTTTCTTCTTCAGAGAAGCTTCTCTTTAAGTCATTCGCCCACTTACTTATTGGGCAGTTGTTTCTTTGAGGATTTGTTGTTGGGTGGTTTAATTTTTTGAGTTCCAAGTAGATTTTAGATATGAGACCCTTGTCCGTTGTATGGCTAGTAAAGATCTTCTCCCAATCCGTGGGCTTTCTATTGATCTTGCTAGCTATGTCATTTGCCCTGCAGAAGCTCTGCAACTTTATGCAATCCCATTTGTCCAACCTTTCTTTGATTTGTTGTGTTTCCGGGTCTCTATTCAGAAAATTTTGGCCTGAGCCGAGGAGACCCAGGGTTTCTCCAATTCCATCGTGTTATGTTTTCAGAGTGTCTGCTTTGAGTTCAAGGTCTTTGATCCATTTGGAGTTGTTTTTGGGGGGAGTTAACTGCTAGGGCTCTAAATATATTTGTGATGTAAGGCCATTGCCTGTTGCAGAGCAAGTAACGAACTTCTCCCAATCTGTGTGCTTTCTATTTATCTTTCTATCTATGTAAGTTCTCTTCTTAGATTTGGTATGGGTCTGTCAATTCTGTTAATTTATTGAAACAACCAATTCTGTTTTGTTGATCTTTTTATGTTTTAGTTTGTCTTTATTTAGTTATTTCTGATTTATTTTTTTTATTTGTTTCTGTCTTCTGCTTTAGGTTTGGCCTTGTTCCTGTTTTCAAGAATTTTCAGGTATCTAATTAAAATACAGACTTCAGATTTCCCCAATTGCTTGATGTAGGCACTTAGAGCTATAAATTTTCCTCTAAGTACTGCATTTACTGTTTCCCAGAGGAGTTGGTATATTGTGTGTTCAATTTGTTAAATTTCAGAAACTTTCAGATTTTCATTCTAATGTATTCAGTGCCTCACTGGTCATTCAGCAATGTGTTGTTCAGTCTTCATGGGTTTGGGAACTTTTTTTTGCTTTAGCTTTTTTAATTCTAAGTTTATTCTGTTGTGGTCTGACAAGATATGGGAATTCAAATAATTTTTCTTTCAATTTGGATAGAATTTCTATGTGACATAGGATATGTTCTATTTTGGAGACTCTTTCATGAGCTGCTGCGAAGAATGTGTATACTGATGCTGAATGTATATTCTGTAGATGTCTGTCAGGGCTAGGCGTTCAATGTAGTTATTTAGGTCTTCAGTTTCTTGGCTGAATTTTTCCTGGATGACCTATCCACGCATTTCAATGATGTGTTGAGAAATGTTTTTAGGTTAAGTAATATTTGGTTGATGAAGTGGGGTGCTCCAGGCATTGATACTTAGACTTGATATATCCACCTAATGGAGATGTGCCTTTATCAATATATAATTTTTCTTCCTAGTAATTTTATTTTGAATTTTATTTTATGTTAGTAATTCTACTGTGGCCTGTTGATGGTGTTCATTTGCTTGAAAATTTTCCTTCCAGTCTTTCAGTTTGAGTATGTGTTTGTTTTTGTCAATAAAATGTGTCTCTTGTAGATATTACATGCATGTGTCTTGTTTTATTATACTACTATTTAGTCTGTTTTCTAATTGGAAAGTTAAGTCTATTGATATTGAGAGTTAAGTCTGTGAAATATCTCATAAGTCCTGCTATGTTATTGACCTGCTATTAGGCTCTGTGTCTCATCTACTCTTAATATATTTACCTTGTTCACTGGTAGGGAGCATTTTATATAACCAGTTCCTGTTCTTCATGATCTTCTCTATGTAGGATATTTTTGATTAACTTCTATCCTGCTGATTTGGTGGAGATACATTGTTTCAAGATTTCTTTGTCATGAAATATTTTTATATATCCTTTTAATGTAAAGGAGAGTTTGGCTTTGGACCATATTCACGGTTGGTAGTTGTTTGCCTTTAGTGTTTGTCATATATCATGTGAGGCTCCCCTTTTTACCATATTAGCTAAGAA